>NW_027182501.1:600000-900000 GCF_040938575.1 Ambystoma mexicanum
CTATCAGAAGGGTATCAGGATTGGAATGGGAAGGAGTTGGATATCACATCTCATGCTAAAGGGAGGGTCTCAGGTTTGGATGGGGAAGGATTTGGATATCACATCTCATGTTATAGGAAGGATCTCAGGTTTGGTATTAGAAGCATTGAGATATCACATCTCATGCTATCGGAAGGATCTCAGGTTTGGTATTAGAAGCATTGAGATATCACATCTCATGCTATAGGAAGGGTCTCAGGATTGGAATGGGAAGGACTTGGATATCACATCTCATGCTAAAGGAAGGGTCTCAGTTTTGGTAGAAGCATTGCGATATCACATCTCATGCTATAGGAAGGGTCTCAGGATTGGAATCGGAAGGAGTTGGATATCACATCTCATGCTATATGAAGGGTCTCAGGTTTGGTATAAGCATTGAGATATCACATCTCTGCTATCGGAAGGGTCTCAGGATTGGATTGGGAAGGAGTTGGATATCACATCTCATGTTATAGGAAGGGTCTCCGGATTGGAATGTGAAGGATTTGGATATTACATCTCCTGCTAAAGGAAGGGTCTCAGGTTTGGAATGGGAAGGAGTTGGATATGACATCTCTTGTTATAGGGAGGGTCTCAGGATTTGAATGGCAAGGTGTTGGATATCACAACTCATGCCATAGGAAGGGTCTCAGGTTTGGTATAAGCATTGAGATATCACATCTCTGCTATCGGAAGGGTCTCAGGATTGGATTGGGAAGGAGTTGGATATCCCTTCTCATGCTATAGGAAGGGTCTCAGGTTGGAAAGGGAAGGAGTTGGATATCACATCTCATGCTATAGGGAGGGTTTCAGTTTTGATATTAGAAGCATTGAGATATCACATCTCATGCTATCGGAAGTGTCTCAGGATTGGAATGGGAAGGAGCTGGATATTACATCTCATGCTAAAGGAAGGGTCTCAGGTTTGGAACGGGAAGGAGTTGGATATCCGATCTCATGTTATAGGAAGGGTCTCAGGTTTGGTATAAGCATTGAGATATCACATCTCTGCTATCGGAAGTGTCTCAGGATTGGAATGGGAAGGAGTTGGATATCCCATCTCATGTTATAGGACGGGTCTCAGGATTGTTATTAGAATCATTGAGATATCATATTGCATGCTGTAGGAAGGGTCTAAGGATTAGAATGGGAAAGACTTGGATATCACATCTCATGCTATAGGAAGGGTCTCAGGTTTGGTATTAGAAGCATTGAGACATCACATCTCATGCTATAGGAAGGGTCTCAGGATTGGAATGGGAAGGAGTTGGATATCACATCTCATGCTATAGGAAGGGTCTCAGGTTTGGTATAAGCATTGAGATATCACATCTCATGCTATAGGAAGGGTCCCAGGATTGGAATGGGAAGGAGTTGTATATGACATCTCATGCCGTAGGAAGGGTCTCAGGTTTGGTATAAGCATTGAGATATCACATCTCTGCTATCAGAAGAGTCTCAGGATTGGAATGGGAAGGAGTTGGATATCCCATCTCATGTTATAGGAAGAGTCTCAGGTTTGGTATTAGAAGCATTGAGATATCACATCTCATGCTATAGGAAGTGTCTCAAGATTGGAATGGGAAGGACTTGGATATCACATCTCATGCTATAGGGAGGGTCTCAAGTTTGATATTAGAAGCATTGAGATATCACATCTCATGCTATAGGAAGAGTCTCAGGTTTGGGAAGGGAAGGATTTGGATTTCACATCTCATGTTATAGAACGGTTCTCATGTTTGGTTTTTGAAGCATTGAGATATCACATCTCATGCTATCGGAAGGGTCTCAGGTTTGGTATTAGAAGCATTGAGATATCACATCTCATGCTATAGGATTGGTCTCTGGATTGGAATGTGAAGGATTTGGATATCACATCTCATGCTAAAGGAAGGGTCTCAGGTTTGGAATGGGAAGGAGTTGGATATCACATCTCATGCCATAGGAAGGGTCTCAGGTTTGGTATAAGCATTGAGATATCACATCTCTGCTATCGGAAGGGTCTCAGGATTGGATTGGGAAGGAGTTGGATATCACATCTCATGTTATAGGAAGGGTCTCCGGATTGGAATGTGAAGGATTTGGATATCACATCTCATGCTAAAGGAAGGGTCTCAGGTTTGGAATGGGAAGGAGTTGGATATGACATCTCTTGTTATAGGGAGGGTCTCAGGATTTGAATGGCAAGGAGTTGGATATCCCTTCTCATGCTATAGGAAGGGTCTCAGGTTGGAATGGGAAGGAGTTGGATATCACATCTCATGCTAAAGGAAGGGTCTCAGGTTTGGTAGAAGCATTGAGATATCACATCTCATGCTATCGGAAGTGTCTCAGGATTGGAATGGGAAGGAGCTGGATATTACATCTCATGCTAAAGGAAGGGTCTCAGGTTTGGAACGGGAAGGAGTTGGATATCCGATCTCATGTTATAGGAAGGGTCTCAGGTTTGGTATAAGCATTGAGATATCACATTTCAGCTATCGGAAGTGTCTCAGGATTGGAATGGGAAGGAATTGGATATCCCATCTCATGTTATAGGACGGGTCTCAGGATTGTTATTAGAATCATTGAGATATCATATTGCATGCTGTGGGAAGGGTCTAAGGATTGGAATGGGAAATACTTGGATATCACATCTCATGCTATAGGAAGGGTCTCAGGTTTGGTATAAGCATTGAGATATCAAATCTCATGCTATAGGACGGGTCTCAGGATTGGAATGGAAGGAGTTGGATATCACATCTCATGTTATAGAAAGGATCTCAGGTTTGGTATTAGAAGCATTGAGACATCACATCTCATGCTATAGGAAGGGTCTCAGGATTGGAATGGGAAGGAGTTGGATATCACATCTCATGCTATAGGAAGGGTCTCAGGTTTGGTATAAGCATTGAGATATCACATCTCATGCTATAGGAAGGGTCTCAGGATTGGAATGGGAAGGAGTTGTATATGACATCTCATGCCGTAGGAAGGGTCTCAGGTTTGGTATAAGCATTGAGATATCACATCTCTGCTATCAGAAGAGTCTCAGGATTGGAATGGGAAGGAGTTGGATATCCCATCTCATGTTATAGGAAGAGTCTCAGGTTTGGTATTAGAAGCATTGAGATATCACATCTCATGCTATAGGAAGTGTCTCAGGATTGGAATGGGAAGGACTTGGATATCACATCTCATGCTATAGGGAGGGTCTCAAGTTTGATATTAGAAGCATTGAGATATCATATCTCATGCTATAGGAAGAGTCTCAGGTTTGGGAAGGGAAGGATTTGGATTTCACATCTCATGTTATAGGGTGGTTCTCATGTTTAGTTTTTGAAGCATTGAGATATCACATCTCATGCTATCGGAAGGGTCTCAGGTTTGGTATTAGAAGCATTGAGATATCACTACTCATGCTATAGGATTGGTCTCCGGATTGGAATGTGAAGGATTTGGATATCACATCTCATGCTAAAGGAAGGGTCTCAGGTTTGGAATGGGAAGGAGTTGGATATGACATCTCTTGTTATAGGGAGGGTCTCAGGATTTGAATGGCAAGGAGTTGGATATCACATCTCATGCCATAGGAAGGGTCTCAGGTTTGGTATAAGCATTGAGATATCGGGTCTCAGGATTGGAATGGGAAGGACTTAGATATCACATCTCATGCTATAGGGAGGGTCTCAGTTTTGATATTAGAAGCATTGAGATATCACATCTCATGCTATCGGAAGGGTCTCAGGATTGGAATGGGAGGAGCTGGATATCACATCTCATGCTAAAGGAAGGGTCTCAGGTTTGGAAGGGGAAGGATTTGGATATCACATCTCATGTTATAGGATGGGTCTCAGGTTTGGTATTAGAAGCATTGTGATATCACATCTCATGCTATAGGAAGTGTCTCAGGATTGGAATGGGAAGGAGTTGGATATCACATCTCATGCTATAGGAAGGGTTTCAGGTTTGGTAGAAGCATTGAGATATCACATCTCATGCTATAGGAAGAGTCTCAGGTTTGGGAAGGGAAGGATTTGGATTTCACATCTCATGTTATAGGATGGTTCTCATGTTTGGTTTTTGAAGCATTGAGATATCACATCTCATGCTATCGGAAGGGTCTCAGGTTTGGTATTAGAAGCATTGAGATATCACATCTCATGCTATAGGATTGGTCTCCGGATTGGAATGTGAAGGATTTGGATATCACATCTCATGCTAAAGGAAGGGTCTCAGGTTTGGAATGGGAAGGAGTTGGATATGACATCTCTTGTTATAGGGAGGGTCTCAGGATTTGAATGGCAAGGAGTTGGATATCACATCTCATGCCATAGGAAGGGTCTCAGGTTTGGTATAAGCATTGAGATATCACATCTCTGCTATCGGAAGGGTCTCAGGATTGGATTGGGAAGAAGTTGGATATCACATCTCATGTTATAGGAAGGGTCTCCGGATTGGAATGTGAAGGATTTGGATATCACATCTCATGCTAAAGGAAGGGTCTCAGGTTTGGAATGGGAAGGAGTTGGATATGACATCTCTTGTTATAGGGAGGGTCTCAGGATTTGAATGGCAAGGAGTTGGATATCACATCTCATGCCATAGGAAGGGCCTCAGGTTTGGTATAAGCATTGAGATATCACATCTCTGCTATCGGAAGGGTCTCAGGATTGGATTGGGAAGGAGTTGGATATCCCTTCTCATGCTATAGGAAGGGTCTCAGGTTGGAATGGGAAGGAGTTGGATATCACATCTCATGCTAAAGGAAGGGTCTCATGTTTGGTAGAAGCATTGAGATATCACATCTCATGCTATAGGAAGGGTCTCAGGATTGGAATGGGAAGGACTTAGATATCACATATCATGCTATAGGGAGGGTTTCAGTTTTGATATTAGAAGCATTGAGATATCACATCTCATGCTATCGGAAGTGTCTCAGGATTGGAATGGGAAGGAGCTGGATATTACATCTCATGCTAAAGGAAGGGTCTCAGGTTTGGAACGGGAAGGAGTTGGATATCCGATCTCATGTTATAGGAAGGGTCTCAGGTTTGGTATAAGCATTGAGATATCACATCTCTGCTATCGGAAGTGTCTCAGGATTGGAATGGGAAGGAATTGGATATCCCATCTCATGTTATAGGACGGGTCTCAGGATTGTTATTAGAATCATTGAGATATCATATTGCATGCTGTAGGAAGGGTCTAAGGATTGGAATGGGAAAGACTTGGATATCACATCTCATGCTATAGGAAGGGTCTCAGGTTTGGTATAAGCATTGAGATATCAAATCTCATGCTATAGGACGGGTCTCAGGATTGGAATGGAAGGAGTTGGATATCACATCTCATGTTATAGAAAGGATCTCAGGTTTGGTATTAGAAGCATTGAGACATCACATCTCATGCTATAGGAAGGGTCTCAGGATTGGAATGGGAAGGAGTTGGATATCACATCTCATGCTATAGGAAGGGTCTCAGGTTTGGTATAAGCATTGAGATATCACATCTCATGCTATAGGAAGGGTCTCAGGATTGGAATGGGAAGGAGTTGTATATGACATCTCATGCCGTAGGAAGGGTCTCAGGTTTGGTATAAGCATTGAGATATCACATCTCTGCTATCAGAAGAGTCTCAGGATTGGAATGGGAAGGAGTTGGATATCCCATCTCATGTTATAGGAAGAGTCTCAGGTTTGGTATTAGAAGCATTGAGATATCACATCTCATGCTATAGGAAGTGTCTCAGGATTGGAATGGGAAGGACTTGGATATCACATCTCATGCTATAGGGAGGGTCTCAAGTTTGATATTAGAAGCATTGAGATATCATATCTCATGCTATAGGAAGAGTCTCAGGTTTGGGAAGGGAAGGATTTGGATTTCACATCTCATGTTATAGGATGGTTCTCATGTTTAGTTTTTGAAGCATTGAGATATCACATCTCATGCTATCGGAAGGGTCTCAGGTTTGGTATTAGAAGCATTGAGATATCACTACTCATGCTATAGGATTGGTCTCCGGATTGGAATGTGAAGGATTTGGATATCACATCTCATGCTAAAGGAAGGGTCTCAGGTTTGGAATGGGAAGGAGTTGGATATGACATCTCTTGTTATAGGGAGGGTCTCAGGATTTGAATGGCAAGGAGTTGGATATCACATCTCATGCCATAGGAAGGGTCTCAGGTTTGGTATAAGCATTGAGATATCGGGTCTCAGGATTGGAATGGGAAGGACTTAGATATCATATCTCATGCTATAGGGAGGGTCTCAGTTTTGATATTAGAAGCATTGAGATATCACATCTCATGCTATCGGAAGGGTCTCAGGATTGGAATGGGAGGAGCTGGATATCACATCTCATGCTAAAGGAAGGGTCTCAGGTTTGGAAGGGGAAGGATTTGGATATCACATCTCATGTTATAGGATGGGTCTCAGGTTTGGTATTAGAAGCATTGTGATATCACATCTCATGCTATAGGAAGTGTCTCAGGATTGGAATGGGAAGGAGTTGGATATCACATCTCATGCTATAGGAAGGGTTTCAGGTTTGGTAGAAGCATTGAGATATCACATCTCATGCTATAGGAAGAGTCTCAGGTTTGGGAAGGGAAGGATTTGGATTTCACATCTCATGTTATAGGATGGTTCTCATGTTTGGTTTTTGAAGCATTGAGATATCACATCTCATGCTATCGGAAGGGTCTCAGGTTTGGTATTAGAAGCATTGAGATATCACATCTCATGCTATAGGATTGGTCTCCGGATTGGAATGTGAAGGATTTGGATATCACATCTCATGCTAAAGGAAGGGTCTCAGGTTTGGAATGGGAAGGAGTTGGATATGACATCTCTTGTTATAGGGAGGGTCTCAGGATTTGAATGGCAAGGAGTTGGATATCACATCTCATGCCATAGGAAGGGTCTCAGGTTTGGTATAAGCATTGAGATATCACATCTCTGCTATCGGAAGGGTCTCAGGATTGGATTGGGAAGAAGTTGGATATCACATCTCATGTTATAGGAAGGGTCTCCGGATTGGAATGTGAAGGATTTGGATATCACATCTCATGCTAAAGGAAGGGTCTCAGGTTTGGAATGGGAAGGAGTTGGATATGACATCTCTTGTTATAGGGAGGGTCTCAGGATTTGAATGGCAAGGAGTTGGATATCACATCTCATGCCATAGGAAGGGCCTCAGGTTTGGTATAAGCATTGAGATATCACATCTCTGCTATCGGAAGGGTCTCAGGATTGGATTGGGAAGGAGTTGGATATCCCTTCTCATGCTATAGGAAGGGTCTCAGGTTGGAATGGGAAGGAGTTGGATATCACATCTCATGCTAAAGGAAGGGTCTCATGTTTGGTAGAAGCATTGAGATATCACATCTCATGCTATAGGAAGGGTCTCAGGATTGGAATGGGAAGGACTTAGATATCACATATCATGCTATAGGGAGGGTTTCAGTTTTGATATTAGAAGCATTGAGATATCACATCTCATGCTATCGGAAGTGTCTCAGGATTGGAATGGGAAGGAGCTGGATATTACATTTCATGCTAAAGGAAGGGTCTAAGGTTTGGAACGGGAAGGAGTTGGATATCCGATCTCATGTTATAGGAAGGGTCTCAGGTTTGGTATAAGCATTGAGATATCACATCTCTGCTATCGGAAGTGTCTCAGGATTGGAATGGGAAGGAATTGGATATCCCATCTCATGTTATAGGACGGGTCTCAGGATTGTTATTAGAATCATTGAGATATCATATTGCATGCTGTAGGAAGGGTCTAAGGATTGGAATGGGAAAGACTTGGATATCACATCTCATGCTATAGGAAGGGTCTCAGGTTTGGTATAAGCATTGAGATATCAAATCTCATGCTATAGGAAGGGTCTCAGGATTGGAATGGAAGGAGTTGGATATCACATCTCATGTTATAGGAAGGATCTCAGGTTTGGTATTAGAAGCATTGAGACATCAAATCACATGCTATAGGAAGGGTCTCAGGATTGGAATGGGAAGGAGTTGGATATCACATCTCATGCTATAGGAAGGGTCTCAGGTTTGGTATAAGCATTGAGATATCACATCTCATGCTATAGGAAGGGTCTCAGTATTGGAATGGGAAGGAGTTGTATATGACATCTCATGCCGTAGGAAGGGTCTCAGGTTTGGTATAAGCATTGAGATATCACATCTCTGCTATCAGAAGAGTCTCAGGATTGGAATGGGAAGGAGTTGGATATCCCATCTCATGTTATAGGAAGAGTCTCAGGTTTGGTATTAGAAGCATTGAGATATCACATCTCATGCTATAGGAAGTGTCTCAGGATTGGAATGGGAAGGACTTGGATATCACATCTCATGCTATAGGGAGGGTCTCAAGTTTGATATTAGAAGCATTGAGATATCACATCTCATGCTATAGGAAGAGTCTCAGGTTTGGGAAGGGAAGGATTTGGATTTCACATCTCATGTTATAGGATGGTTCTCATGTTTGGTTTTTGAAGCATTGAGATATCACATCTCATGCTATCGGAAGGGTCTCAGGTTTGATATTAGAAGCATTGAGATATCACATCTCATGCTATAGGATTGGTCTCCGGATTGGAATGTGAAGGATTTGGATATCACATCTCATGCTAAAGGAAGGGTCTCAGGTTTGGAATGGGAAGGAGTTGGATATGACATCTCTTGTTATAGGGAGGGTCTCAGGATTTGAATGGCAAGGAGTTGGATATCACATCTCATGCCATAGGAAGGGTCTCAGGTTTGGTATAAGCATTGAGATATCACATCTCTGCTATCGGAAGGGTCTCAGGATTGGAATGGGAAGGACTTAGATATCACATCTCATGCTATAGGGAGGGTCTCAGTTTTGATATTAGAAGCATTGAGATATCACATCTCATGCTATCGGAAGGGTCTCAGGATTGGAATGGGAGGAGCTGGATATCACATCTCATGCTAAAGGAAGGGTCTCAGGTTTGGAAGGGGAAGGATTTGGATATCACATCTCATGTTATAGGATGGGTTTCAGGTTTGGTATTAGAAGCATTGTGATATCGCATCTCATGCTATAGGAAGTGTCTCAGGATTGGAATGGGAAGGAGTTGGATATCACATCTCATGCTATAGGAAGGGTTTCAGGTTTGGTAGAAGCATTGAGATATCACATCTCATGCTATAGGAAGAGTCTCAGGTTTGGGAAGGGAAGGATTTGGATTTCACATCTCATGTTATAGGATTGTTCTCATGTTTGGTTTTTGAAGCATTGAGATATCACATCTCATGCTATCGGAAGGGTCTCAGGTTTGGTATTAGAAGCATTGAGATATCACATCTCATGCTATAGGATTGGTCTCTGGATTGGAATGTGAAGGATTTGGATATCACATCTCATGCTAAAGGAAGGGTCTCAGGTTTGGAATGGGAAGGAGTTGGATATGACATCTCTTGTTATAGGGAGGGTCTCAGGATTTGAATGGCAAGGAGTTGGATATCACATCTCATGCCATAGGAAGGGTCTCAGGTTTGGTATAAGCATTGAGATATCACATCTCTGCTATCGGAAGGGTCTCAGGATTGGATTGGGAAGGAGTTGGATATCACATCTCATGTTATAGGAAGGGTCTCCGGATTGGAATGTGAAGGATTTGGATATCACATCTCATGCTAAAGGAAGGGTCTCAGGTTTGGAATGGGAAGGAGTTGGATATGACATCTCTTGTTATAGGGAGGGTCTCAGGATTTGAATGGCAAGGAGTTGGATATCACATCTCATGCCATAGGAAGGGTCTCAGGTTTGGTATAAGCATTGAGATATCACATCTCTGCTATCGGAAGGGTCTCAGGATTGGATTGGGAAGGAGTTGGATATCCCTTCTCATGCTATAGGAAGGGTCTCAGGTTGGAATGGGAAGGAGTTGGATATCACATCTCATGCTAAAGGAAGGGTCTCAG
The DNA here is from genome assembly GCF_040938575.1 of Ambystoma mexicanum. Classification (NCBI taxonomy): domain Eukaryota; kingdom Metazoa; phylum Chordata; class Amphibia; order Caudata; family Ambystomatidae; genus Ambystoma; species Ambystoma mexicanum. The sequence goes on from NW_027182501.1 coordinate 609,970, forward strand.
GTTTGGTAGAAGCATTGAGATATCACATCTCATGCTATAGGAAGGGTCTCAGGATTGGAATGGGAAGGACTTAGATATCACATATCATGCTATAGGGAGGATTTCAGTTTTGATATTAGAAGCATTGAGATATCACATCTCATGCTATCGGAAGTGTCTCAGGATTGGAATGGGAAGGAGCTGGATATTACATCTCATGCTAAAGGAAGGGTCTCAGGTTTGGAACGGGAAGGAGTTGGATATCCGATCTCATGTTATAGGAAGGGTCTCAGGTTTGGTATAAGCATTGAGATATCACATCTCTGCTATCGGAAGTGTCTCAGGATTGGAATGGGAAGGAATTGGATATCCCATCTCATGTTATAGGACGGGTCTCAGGATTGTTATTAGAATCATTGAGATATCATATTGCATGCTGTAGGAAGGGTCTAAGGATTGGAATGGGAAAGACTTGGATATCACATCTCATGCTATAGGAAGAGTCTCAGGTTTGGTATAAGCATTGAGATATCAAATCTCATGCTATAGGAAGGGTCTCAGGATTGGAATGGAAGGAGTTGAATATCACATCTCATGTTATGGGAAGGATCTCAGGTTTGGTATTAGAAGCATTGAGACATCACATCTCATGCTATAGGAAGGGTCTCAGGATTGGAATGGGAAGGAGTTGGATATCACATCTCATGCTATAGGAAGGGTCTCAGGTTTGGTATAAGCATTGAGATATCACATCTCATGCTATAGGAAGGGTCTCAGTATTGGAATGGGAAGGAGTTGTATATGACATCTCATGCCGTACGAAGGGTCTCAGGTTTGGTATAAGCATTGAGATATCACATCTCTGCTATCAGAAGAGTCTCAGGATTGGAATGGGAAGGAGTTGGATATCCCATCTCATGTTATAGGAAGAGTCTCAGGTTTGGTATTAGAAGCATTGAGATATCACATCTCATGCTATAGGAAGTGTCTCAGGATTGGAATGGGAAGGACTTGGATATCACATCTCATGCTATAGGGAGGGTCTCAAGTTTGATATTAGAAGCATTGAGATATCACATCTCATGCTATAGGAAGAGTCTCAGGTTTGGGAAGGGAAGGATTTGGATTTCACATCTCATGTTATAGGATGGTTCTCATGTTTGGTTTTTGAAGCATTGAGATATTACATCTCATGCTATCGGAAGGGTCTCAGGTTTGGTATTAGAAGCATTGAGATATCACATCTCATGCTATAGGATTGGTCTCCGGATTGGAATGTGAAGGATTTGGATATCACATCTCATGCTAAAGGAAGGGTCTCAGGTTTGGAATGGGAAGGAGTTGGATATGACATCTCTTGTTATAGGGAGGGTCTCAGGATTTGAATGGCAAGGAGTTGGATATCACATCTCATGCCATAGGAAGGGTCTCAGGTTTGGTATAAGCATTGAGATATTACATCTCTGCTATCGGAAGGGTCTCAGGATTGGAATGGGAAGGACTTAGATATCACATCTCATGCTATAGGGAGGGTCTCAGTTTTGATATTAGAAGCATTGAGATATCACATCTCATGCTATCGGAAGGGTCTCAGGATTGGAATGGGAGGAGCTGGATATCACATCTCATGCTAAAGGAAGGGTCTCAGGTTTGGAAGGGGAAGGATTTGGATATCACATCTCATGTTATAGAATGGGTCTCAGGTTTGGTATTAGAAGCATTGTGATATCACATCTCATGCTATAGGAAGTGTCTCAGGATTGGAATGGGAAGGAGTTGTATATCACATCTCATGCTATAGGAAGGGTTTCAGGTTTGGTAAAAGCATTGAGATATCACATCTCATGCTATAGGAAGAGTCTCAGGTTTGGGAAGGGAAGGATTTGGATTTCACATCTCATGTTATAGGATGGTTCTCATGTTTGGTTTTTGGAGCATTGAGATATCACATCTCATGCTATCGGAAGGGTCTCAGGTTTGGTATTAGAAGCATTGAGATATCACATCTCATGCTATAGGATTGGTCTCTGGATTGGAATGTGAAGGATTTGGATATCACATCTCATGCTAAAGGAAGGGTCTCAGGTTTGGAATGGGAAGGAGTTGGATATGACATCTCTTGTTATAGGGAGGGTCTCAGGATTTGAATGGCAAGGAATTGGATATCACATCTCATGCCATAGGAAGGGTCTCAGGTTTGGTATTAGAAGCCTTGAGATATCACATCTCATGGTATAATAAGGGTCTCAGGATTGGAATGGGAAGGAGTTGGATATCACATCTCAAGCTATTTCAGGATTGGAATGGGAAGGAGTTTGATATCACATCTCAAGCTATAGGAAGTGTCTCAGGTTTGGGAAGGGAAGGATTGGGATTTCACATCTCATGTTATAGGATGGTTCTCATGTTTGGTTTTAGAAGCATTGAGATATCACATCTCATGCTATAGGAAGGGTCTCAGGATTGGAATGTGAAGGATTTGGATATCAAATCTCATGCTAAAGGAAGGGTCTCAGGTTTGGTATAAGCATTGAGATATCACATCTCTGCTATCGGAAGGGTCTCAGGTTTGGAATGGGAAGGAGTTGGATATCACATCTCATGTTATAGGAAGCATCTCAGGTTTGGTATTAGAAGCATTGAGATATCACATCTCATGCTATAGGAAGGGTCTCAGGATTGGAATGTGAAGGATTTGGATATCAAATCTCATGCTAAAGGAAGGGTCTCAGGTTTGGTATAAGCATTGAGATATCACATCTCTGCTATCGGAAGGGTCTCAGGATTGGATTGGGAAGGAGTTGGACATCCCTTCTCATGCTATAGGAAGGGTCTCATGTTGGAATTGGAAGGAGTAGGATATCATATCTCATGTTATAGGAAGGGTCTCAAGATTGAAATGGGAAGTATTTGGATATCACATCTCTTGCTATATGAAGGGTCTCAGGTTTTTTATTAGAAACATTGAGATATCACATCTCATGCTATCGGAAGGGTTTCAGGATTGGAATGGGAAGGATTTGGATATCATATCTCATGTTATAGGACGGGTCCCAGGTTTGGTATTAGAAGCATTGAGATATCACATCTTATGGTATAGGAAGGGTCTCAGGTTTGGAATGGGAAGGAGTTGGATATCACATCTCATCCAATAGGAAGGGTCTCAGGTTTGGAATGGGAAGGAATTGGATATCACATCTCATGTTATAGGAAGAATCTCAGGATTGGAATGGGAAGGAGTTGGATATCCCTTCTCATGCTATAGGAAGGGTCTCAGGTTGGAATGGGAAGGATTTGGATATCACATCTCTTGCTATAGGAAGGGTCTCAGGTTTTTTATTAGAAACATTGAGATATCACATCTCATGCTATAGGAAGGGTTTAAGGATTGGAATGGGAAGGAGTTGGATATCCCTTCTCATGCTATAGGAAGGGTCTCAGGTTGGAATGGGAAGGATTTGGATATCACATCTCTTGCTATAGGAAGGGTCTCAGGTTTTTTATTCGAAACATTGAGATATCACATCTCATGCTATAGGAAGGGTTTAAGGATTGGAATGGGAAGGATTTGGATATCACATCTCATGCTAAAGGAAGGGTCTCAGGTTTGGAAGGGGAAGGATTTGGATATCACATCTCATGTTATTTGACCGGTCTCAGGTTTGGTATTAGAAGCATTGAGATATCAAGTCTCATGGTATAGGACGGGAGTTTGATATCACATCATGCCATGGTATGGGTCTCAGGTTTTGTAGAAGCATTGGGATATCACATCTCATGCTATCGGAAGGGTATCAGGATTGGATTTGGAAGGAGTTGTTGGATATCCCATCTCATGCTATAGGAAAGGTCTCAGGTTGGAATGGGAAAGAGTTGGATATCACATCTCATGTTATAGGAAGGGTCTCAAGATTGGAATGGGAAGGACTTGGATATCACATCTCATGCTGTAGGAAGGCTCTCAGGTTTGGAAAGGGAAGGAGTTGGATATCACATTTCATGTTAGAGGTAGGATCTCAGGTTTGGTATTAGAGGCATTGAGATATCACATCTCATGCTATCAGAAGGGTATCAGGATTGGAAAGGGAAGGAGTTGGATATCACATCTCATGCTAAAGGGAGGGTCTCAGGTTTGGATGGGGAAGGATTTGGATATCACATCTCATGTTATAGGAAGGATCTCAGGTTTGGTATTAGAAGCATTGAGATATCACATCTCATGCTATCGGAAGGATCTCAGGTTTGGTATTAGAAGCATTGAGATATCACATCTCATGCTATAGGAAGGGTCTCAGGATTGGAATGGGAAGGACTTGGATATCACATCTCATGCTAAAGGAAGGGTCTCAGTTTTGGTAGAAGCATTGCGATATCACATCTCATGCTATAGGAAGGGTCTCAGGATTGGAATCCGAAGGAGTTGGATATCACATCTCATGCTATAGGAAGGGTCTCAGGTTTGGTATAAGCATTGAGATATCACATCTCTGCTATCGGAAGGGTCTCAGGATTGGATTGGGAAGGAGTTGGATATCACATCTCATGTTATAGGAAGGGTCTCCGGATTGGAATGTGAAGGATTTGGATATCACATCTCATGCTAAAGGAAGGGTCTCAGGTTTGGAATGGGAAGGAGTTGGATATGACATCTCTTGTTATAGGGAGGGTCTCAGGATTTGAATGGCAAGGTGTTGGATATCACATCTCATGCCATAGGAAGGGTCTCAGGTTTGGTATAAGCATTGAGATATCACATCTCTGCTATCGGAAGGGTCTCAGGATTGGATTGGGAAGGAGTTGGATATCCCTTCTCATGCTATAGGAAGGGTCTCAGGTTGGAATGGGAAGGATTTGGATATCACATCTCTTGCTATAGGAAGGGTCTCAGGTTTTTTATTAGAAACATTGAGATATCACATCTCATGCTATAGGAAGGATTGGGTCTCAAGATTGAAATGGGAAGTATTTGGATATCACATCTCTTGCTATATGAAGGGTCTCAGGTTTTTTATTAGAAACATTGAGATATCACATCTCATGCTATCGGAAGGGTTTCAGGATTGGAATGGGAAGGATTTGGATATCATATCTCATGTTATAGGACGGGTCCCAGGTTTGGTATTAGAAGCATTGAGATATCACATCTTATGGTATAGGAAGGGTCTCAGGTTTGGAATGGGAAGGAGTTGGATATCACATCTCATCCAATAGGAAGGGTCTCAGGTTTGGAATGGGAAGGAATTGGATATCACATCTCATGTTATAGGAAGAATCTCAGGATTGGAATGGGAAGGAGTTGGATATCCCTTCTCATGCTATAGGAAGGGTCTCAGGTTGGAATGGGAAGGATTTGGATATCACATCTCTTGCTATAGGAAGGGTCTCAGGTTTTTTATTAGAAACATTGAGATATCACATCTCATGCTATAGGAAGGGTTTAAGGATTGGAATGGGAAGGAGTTGGATATCCCTTCTCATGCTATAGGAAGGGTCTCAGGTTGGAATGGGAAGGATTTGGATATCACATCTCTTGCTATAGGAAGGGTCTCAGGTTTTTTATTCGAAACATTGAGATATCACATCTCATGCTATAGGAAGGGTTTAAGGATTGGAATGGGAAGGATTTGGATATCACATCTCATGCTAAAGGAAGGGTCTCAGGTTTGGAAGGGGAAGGATTTGGATATCACATCTCATGTTATTTGACCGGTCTCAGGTTTGGTATTAGAAGCATTGAGATATCAAGTCTCATGGTATAGGACGGGAGTTTGATATCACATCATGCCATGGTATGGGTCTCAGGTTTTGTAGAAGCATTGGGATATCACATCTCATGCTATCGGAAGGGTATCAGGATTGGATTTGGAAGGAGTTGTTGGATATCCCATCTCATGCTATAGGAAAGGTCTCAGGTTGGAATGGGAAAGAGTTGGATATCACATCTCATGTTATAGGAAGGGTCTCAAGATTGGAATGGGAAGGACTTGGATATCACATCTCATGCTGTAGGAAGGCTCTCAGGTTTGGAAAGGGAAGGAGTTGGATATCACATTTCATGTTAGAGGTAGGATCTCAGGTTTGGTATTAGAGGCATTGAGATATCACATCTCATGCTATCAGAAGGGTATCAGGATTGGAAAGGGAAGGAGTTGGATATCACATCTCATGCTAAAGGGAGGGTCTCAGGTTTGGATGGGGAAGGATTTGGATATCACATCTCATGTTATAGGAAGGATCTCAGGTTTGGTATTAGAAGCATTGAGATATCACATCTCATGCTATCGGAAGGATCTCAGGTTTGGTATTAGAAGCATTGAGATATCACATCTCATGCTATAGGAAGGGTCTCAGGATTGGAATGGGAAGGACTTGGATATCACATCTCATGCTAAAGGAAGGGTCTCAGTTTTGGTAGAAGCATTGCGATATCACATCTCATGCTATAGGAAGGGTCTCAGGATTGGAATCCGAAGGAGTTGGATATCACATCTCATGCTATAGGAAGGGTCTCAGGTTTGGTATAAGCATTGAGATATCACATCTCTGCTATCGGAAGGGTCTCAGGATTGGATTGGGAAGGAGTTGGATATCACATCTCATGTTATAGGAAGGGTCTCCGGATTGGAATGTGAAGGATTTGGATATCACATCTCATGCTAAAGGAAGGGTCTCAGGTTTGGAATGGGAAGGAGTTGGATATGACATCTCTTGTTATAGGGAGGGTCTCAGGATTTGAATGGCAAGGTGTTGGATATCACATCTCATGCCATAGGAAGGGTCTCAGGTTTGGTATAAGCATTGAGATTTCACATCTCTGCTATCGGAAGGGTCTCAGGATTGGATTGGGAAGGAGTTGGATATCCCTTCTCATGCTATAGGAAGGGTCTCAGGTTGGAAAGGGAAGGAGTTGGATATCACATCTCATGCTATAGGGAGGGTTTCAGTTTTGATATTAGAAGCATTGAGATATCACATCTCATGCTATCGGAAGTGTCTCAGGATTGGAATGGGAAGGAATTGGATATCACATCTCATGTTATAGGAAGAATCTCAGGATTGGAATGGGAAGGAGTTGGATATCCCTTCTCATGCTATAGGAAGGGTCTCAGGTTGGAATGGGAAGGATTTGGATATCACATCTCTTGCTATAGGAAGGGTCTCAGGTTTTTTATTAGAAACATTGAGATATCACATCTCATGCTATAGGAAGGGTTTAAGGATTGGAATGGGAAGGAGTTGGATATCCCTTCTCATGCTATAGGAAGGGTCTCAGGTTGGAATGGGAAGGATTTGGATATCACATCTCTTGCTATAGGAAGGGTCTCAGGTTTTTTATTCGAAACATTGAGATATCACATCTCATGCTATAGGAAGGGTTTAAGGATTGGAATGGGAAGGATTTGGATATCACATCTCATGCTAAAGGAAGGGTCTCAGGTTTGGAAGGGGAAGGATTTGGATATCACATCTCATGTTATTTGACCGGTCTCAGGTTTGGTATTAGAAGCATTGAGATATCAAGTCTCATGGTATAGGACGGGAGTTTGATATCACATCATGCCATGGTATGGGTCTCAGGTTTTGTAGAAGCATTGGGATATCACATCTCATGCTATCGGAAGGGTATCAGGATTGGATTTGGAAGGAGTTGTTGGATATCCCATCTCATGCTATAGGAAAGGTCTCAGGTTGGAATGGGAAAGAGTTGAATATCACATCTCATGTTATAGGAAGGGTCTCAAGATTGGAATGGGAAGGACTTGGATATCACATCTCATGCTGTAGGAAGGCTCTCAGGTTTGGAAAGGGAAGGAGTTGGATATCACATTTCATGTTAGAGGTAGGATCTCAGGTTTGGTATTAGAGGCATTGAGATATCACATCTCATGCTATCAGAAGGGTATAAGGATTGGAATGGGAAGGAGTTGGATATCACATCTCATGCTAAAGGGAGGGTCTCAGGTTTGGATGGGGAAGGATTTGGATATCACATCTCATGTTATAGGAAGGATCTCAGGTTTGGTATTAGAAGCATTGAGATATCACATCTCATGCTATCGGAAGGATCTCAGGTTTGGTATTAGAAGCATTGAGATATCACATCCCATGCTATAGGAAGGGTCTCAGGATTGGAATGGGAAGGACTTGGATATCACATCTCATGCTAAAGGAAGGGTCTCAGTTTTGGTAGAAGCATTGCGATATCACATCTCATGCTATAGGAAGGGTCTCAGGATTGGAATCGGAAGGAGTTGGATATCACATCTCATGCTATAGGAAGGGTCTCAGGTTTGGTATAAGCATTGAGATATCACATCTCTGCTATCGGAAGGGTCTCAGGATTGGATTGGGAAGGAGTTGGATATCACATCTCATGTTATAGGAAGGGTCTCCGGATTGGAATGTGAAGGATTTGGATATCACATCTCATGCTAAAGGAAGGGTCTCAGGTTTGGAATGGGAAGTAGTTGGATATGACATCTCTTGTTATAGGGAGGGTCTCAGGATTTGAATGGCAAGGTGTTGGATATCACATCTCATGCCATAGGAAGGGTCTCAGGTTTGGTATAAGCATTGAGATATCACATCTCTGCTATCGGAAGGGTCTCAGGATTGGATTGGGAAGGAGTTGGATATCCCTTCTCATGCTATAGGAAGGGTCTCAGGTTGGAAAGGGAAGGAGTTGGATATCACATCTCATGCTATAGGGAGGGTTTCAGTTTTGATATTAGAAGCATTGAGATATCACATCTCATGCTATCGGAAGTGTCTCAGGATTGGAATGGGAAGGAGCTGGATATTACATCTCATGCTAAAGGAAGGGTCTCAGGTTTGGAACGGGAAGGAGTTGGATATCCGATCTCATGTTATAGGAAGGGTCTCAGGTTTGGTATAAGCATTGAGATATCACATCTCTGCTATCGGAAGTGTCTCAGGATTGGAATGGGAAGGAGTTGGATATCCCATCTCATGTTATAGGACGGGTCTCAGGATTGTTATTAGAATCATTGAGATATCATATTGCATGCTGTAGCAAGGGTCTAAGGATTAGAATGGGAAAGACTTGGATATCACATCTCATGCTATAGGAAGGGTCTCAGGTTTGGTATAAGCATTGAGATATCAAATCTCATGCTATAGGAAGGGTCTCAGGATTGGAATGGAAGGAGTTGGATATCACATCTCATGTTATAGGAAGGATCTCAGGTTTGGTATTAGAAGCATTGAGACATCACATCTCATGCTATAGGAAGGGTCTCAGGATTGGAATGGGAAGGAGTTGGATATCACATCTCATGCTATAGGAAGGGTCTCAGGTTTGGTATAAGCATTGAGATATCACATCTCTGCTATCAGAAGAGTCTCAGGATTGGAATGGGAAGGAGTTGGATATCCCATCTCATGTTATAGGAAGAGTCTCAGGTTTGGTATTAGAAGCATTGAGATATCACATCTCATGCTATAGGAAGTGTCTCAAGATTGGAATGGGAAGGACTTGGATATCACATCTCATGCTATAGGGAGGGTCTCAAGTTTGATATTAGAAGCATTGAGATATCACATCTCATGCTATAGGAAGAGTCTCAGGTTTGGGAAGGGAAGGATTTGGATTTCACATCTCATGTTATAGGACGGTTCTCATGTTTGGTTTTTGAAGCATTGAGATATCACATCTCATGCTATCGGAAGGGTCTCAGGTTTGGTATTAGAAGCATTGAGATATCACATCTCATGCTATAGGATTGGTCTCTGGATTGGAATGTGAAGGATTTGGATATCACATCTCATGCTAAAGGAAGGGTCTCAGGTTTGGAATGGGAAGGAGTTGGATATCACATCTCATGCCATAGGAAGGGTCTCAGGTTTGGTATAAGCATTGAGATATCACATCTCTGCTATCGGAAGGGTCTCAGGATTGGATTGGGAAGGAGTTGGATATCACATCTCATGTTATAGGAAGGGTCTCCGGATTGGAATGTGAAGGATTTGGATATCACATCTCATGCTAAAGGAAGGGTCTCAGGTTTGGAATGGGAAGGAGTTGGATATGGCATCTCTTGCTATAGGGAGGGTCTCAGGATTTGAATGGCAAGGAGTTGGATATCACATCTCATGCCATAGGAAGGGTCTCAGGTTTGGTATAAGCATTGAGATATCACATCTCTGCTATCGGAAGGGTCTCAGGATTGGATTGGGAAGGAGTTGGATATCCCTTCTCATGCTATAGGAAGGGTCTCAGGTTGGAATGGGAAGGAGTTGGATATCACATCTCATGCTAAAGGAAGGGTCTCAGGTTTGGTAGAAGCATTGAGATATCACATCTCATGCTATCGGAAGTGTCTCAGGATTGGAATGGGAAGGAGCTGGATATTACATCTCATGCTAAAGGAAGGGTCTCAGGTTTGGAACGGGAAGGAGTTGGATATCCGATCTCATGTTATAGGAAGGGTCTCAGGTTTGGTATAAGCATTGAGATATCACATCTCTGCTATCGGAAGTGTCTCAGGATTGGAATGGGAAGGAATTGGATATCCCATCTCATGTTATAGGACGGGTCTCAGGATTGTTATTAGAATCATTGAGATATCATATTGCATGCTATATGAAGGGTCTAAGGATTGGAATGGGAAAGACTTGGATATCACATCTCATGCTATAGGAAGGGTCTCAGGTTTGGTATAAGCATTGAGATATCAAATCTCATGCTATAGGAAGGGTCTCAGGATTGGAATGGAAGGAGTTGGATATCACATCTCATGTTATAGGAAGGATCTCAGGTTTGGTATTAGAAGCATTGAGACATCACATCTCATGCTATAGGAAGGGTCTCAGGATTGGAATGGGAAGGAGTTGGATATCACATCTCATGCTATAGGAAGGGTCTCAGGATTGGAATGGGAAGGACTTGGATATGACATCTCATGCCGTAGGAAGGGTCTCAGGTTTGGTATAAGCATTGAGATATCACATCTCTGCTATCAGAAGAGTCTCAGGATTGGAATGGGAAGGAGTTGGATATCCCATCTCATGTTATAGGAAGAGTCTCAGGTTTGGTATTAGAAGCATTGAGATATCACATCTCATGCTATAGGAAGTGTCTCAGGATTGGAATGGGAAGGACTTGGATATCACATCTCATGCTATAGGGAGGGTCTCAAGTTTGATATTAGAAGCATTGAGATATCACATCTCATGCTATAGGAAGAGTCTCAGGTTTGGGAAGGGAAGGATTTGGATTTCACATCTCATGTTATAGGATGGTTCTCATGTTTGGTTTTTGAAGCATTGAGATATCACATCTCATGCTATCGGAAGGGTCTCAGGTTTGGTATTAGAAGCATTGAGATATCACATCTCATGCTATAGGATTGGTCTCCGGATTGGAATGTGAAGGATTTGGATATCACATCTCATGCTAAAGGAAGGGTCTCAGGTTTGGAATGGGAAGGAGTTGGATATGACATCTCTTGTTATAGGGAGGGTCTCAGGATTTGAATGGCAAGGAGTTGGATATCACATCTCATGCCATAGGAAGGGTCTCAGGTTTGGTATAAGCATTGAGATATCGGGTCTCAGGATTGGAATGGGAAGGACTTAGATATCACATCTCATGCTATAGGGAGGGTCTCAGTTTTGATATTAGAAGCATTGAGATATCACATCTCATGCTATCGGAAGGGTCTCAGGATTGGAATGGGAGGAGCTGGATATCACATCTCATGCTAAAGGAAGGGTCTCAGGTTTGGAAGGGGAAGGATTTGGATATCACATCTCATGTTATAGGATGGGTTTCAGGTTTGGTATTAGAAGCATTGTGATATCACATCTCATGCTATAGGAAGTGTCTCAGGATTGGAATGGGAAGGAGTTGGATATCACATCTCATGCTATAGGAAGGGTTTCAGGTTTGGTAGAAGCATTGAGATATCACATCTCATGCTATAGGAAGGGTCTCAGGATTGGAATGTGAAGGATTTGGATATCAAATCTCATGCTAAAGGAAGGGTCTCAGGTTTGGTATAAGCATTGAGATATCACATCTCTGCTATCGGAAGGGTCTCAGGTTTGGAATGGGAAGGAGTTGGATATCACATCTCATGTTATAGGAAGCATCTCAGGTTTGGTATTAGAAGCATTGAGATATCACATCTCATGCTATAGGAAGGGTCTCAGGATTGGAATGTGAAGGATTTGGATATCAAATCTCATGCTAAAGGAAGGGTCTCAGGTTTGGTATAAGCATTGAGATATCACATCTCTGCTATCGGAAGGGTCTCAGGATTGGATTGGGAAGGAGTTGGACATCCCTTCTCATGCTATAGGAAGGGTCTCATGTTGGAATTGGAAGGAGTTGGATATCATATCTCATGTTATAGGAAGGGTCTCAAGATTGAAATGGGAAGTATTTGGATATCACATCTCTTGCTATATGAAGGGTCTCAGGTTTTTTATTAGAAACATTGAGATATCACATCTCATGCTATCGGAAGGGTTTCAGGATTGGAATGGGAAGGATTTGGATATCATATCTCATGTTATAGGACGGGTCCCAGGTTTGGTATTAGAAGCATTGAGATATCACATCTTATGGTATAGGAAGGGTCTCAGGTTTGGAATGGGAAGGAGTTGGATATCACATCTCATCCAATAGGAAGGGTCTCAGGTTTGGAATGGGAAGGAATTGGATATCACATCTCATGTTATAGGAAGAATCTCAGGATTGGAATGGGAAGGAGTTGGATATCCCTTCTCATGCTATAGGAAGGGTCTCAGGTTGGAATGGGAAGGATTTGGATATCACATCTCTTGCTATAGGAAGGGTCTCAGGTTTTTTATTAGAAACATTGAGATATCACATCTCATGCTATAGGAAGGGTTTAAGGATTGGAATGGGAAGGAGTTGGATATCCCTTCTCATGCTATAGGAAGGGTCTCAGGTTGGAATGGGAAGGATTTGGATATCACATCTCTTGCTATAGGAAGGGTCTCAGGTTTTTTATTCGAAACATTGAGATATCACATCTCATGCTATAGGAAGGGTTTAAGGATTGGAATGGGAAGGATTTGGATATCACATCTCATGCTAAAGGAAGGGTCTCAGGTTTGGAAGGGGAAGGATTTGGATATCACATCTCATGTTATTTGACCGGTCTCAGGTTTGGTATTAGAAGCATTGAGATATCAAGTCTCATGGTATAGGACGGGAGTTTGATATCACATCATGCCATGGTATGGGTCTCAGGTTTTGTAGAAGCATTGGGATATCACATCTCATGCTATCGGAAGGGTATCAGGATTGGATTTGGAAGGAGTTGTTGGATATCCCATCTCATGCTATAGGAAAGGTCTCAGGTTGGAATGGGAAAGAGTTGGATATCACATCTCATGTTATAGGAAGGGTCTCAAGATTGGAATGGGAAGGACTTGGATATCACATCTCATGCTGTAGGAAGGCTCTCAGGTTTGGAAAGGGAAGGAGTTGGATATCACATTTCATGTTAGAGGTAGGATCTCAGGTTTGGTATTAGAGGCATTGAGATATCACATCTCATGCTATCAGAAGGGTATCAGGATTGGAATGGGAAGGAGTTGGATATCACATCTCATGCTAAAGGGAGGGTCTCAGGTTTGGATGGGGAAGGATTTGGATATCACATCTCATGTTATAGGAAGGATCTCAGGTTTGGTATTAGAAGCATTGAGATATCACATCTCATGCTATCGGAAGGATCTCAGGTTTGGTATTAGAAGCATTGAGATATCACATCTCATGCTATAGGAAGGGTCTCAGGATTGGAATGGGAAGGACTTGGATATCACATCTCATGCTAAAGGAAGGGTCTCAGTTTTGGTAGAAGCATTGCGATATCACATCTCATGCTATAGGAAGGGTCTCAGGATTGGAATCGGAAGGAGTTGGATATCACATCTCATGCTATAGGAAGGGTCTCAGGTTTGGTATAAGCATTGAGATATCACATCTCTGCTATCGGAAGGGTCTCAGGATTGGATTGGGAAGGAGTTGGATATCACATCTCATGTTATAGGAAGGGTCTCCGGATTGGAATGTGAAGGATTTGGATATCACATCTCATGCTAAAGGAAGGGTCTCAGGTTTGGAATGGGAAGGAGTTGGATATGACATCTCTTGTTATAGGGAGGGTCTCAGGATTTGAATGGCAAGGTGTTGGATATCACATCTCATGCCATAGGAAGGGTCTCAGGTTTGGTATAAGCATTGAGATATCACATCTCTGCTATCGGAAGGGTCTCAGGATTGGATTGGGAAGGAGTTGGATATCCCTTCTCATGCTATAGAAAGGGTCTCAGGTTGGAAAGGGAAGGAGTTGGATATCACATCTCATGCTATAGGGAGGGTTTCAGTTTTGATATTAGAAGCATTGAGATATCACATCTCATGCTATCGGAAGTGTCTCAGGATTGGAATGGGAAGGAGCTGGATATTACATCTCATGCTAAAGGAAGGGTCTCAGGTTTGGAACGGGAAGGAGTTGGATATCCGATCTCATGTTATAGGAAGGGTCTCAGGTTTGGTATAAGCATTGAGATATCACATCTCTGCTATCGGAAGTGTCTCAGGATTGGAATGGGAAGGAGTTGGATATCCCATCTCATGTTATAGGACGGGTCTCAGGATTGTTATTAGAATCATTGAGATATCATATTGCATGCTGTAGCAAGGGTCTAAGGATTAGAATGGGAAAGACTTGGATATCACATCTCATGCTATAGGAAGGGTCTCAGGTTTGGAATGGAAGGAGTTGGATATCACATCTCATGTTATAGGAAGGATCTCAGGTTTGGTATTAGAAGCATTGAGACATCACATCTCATGCTATAGGAAGGGTCTCAGGATTGGAATGGGAAGGAGTTGGATATCACATCTCATGCTATAGGAAGGGTCTCAGGTTTGGTATAAGCATTGAGATATCACATCTCATGCTATAGGAAGGGTCTCAGGATTGGAATGGGAAGGAGTTGTATATGACATCTCATGCCGTAGGAAGGATCTCAGGTTTGGTATAAGCATTGAGATATCACATCTCTGCTATCAGAAGAGTCTCAGGATTGGAATGGGAAGGAGTTGGATATCCCATCTCATGTTATAGGAAGAGTCTCAGGTTTGGTATTAGAAGCATTGAGATATCACATCTCATGCTATAGGAAGTGTCTCAAGATTGGAATGGGAAGGACTTGGATATCACATCTCATGCTATAGGGAGGGTCTCAAGTTTGATATTAGAAGCATTGAGATATCACATCTCATGCTATAGGAAGAGTCTCAGGTTTGGGAAGGGAAGGATTTGGATTTCACATCTCATGTTATAGGACGGTTCTCATGTTTGGTTTTTGAAGCATTGAGATATCACATCTCATGCTATCGGAAGGGTCTCAGGTTTGGTATTAGAAGCATTGAGATATCACATCTCATGCTATAGGATTGGTCTCTGGATTGGAATGTGAAGGATTTGGATATCACATCTCATGCTAAAGGAAGGGTCTCAGGTTTGGAATGGGAAGGAGTTGGATATCACATCTCATGCCATAGGAAGGGTCTCAGGTTTGGTATAAGCATTGAGATATCACATCTCTGCTATCGGAAGGGTCTCAGGATTGGATTGGGAAGGAGTTGGATATCACATCTCATGTTATAGGAAGGGTCTCCGGATTGGAATGTGAAGGATTTGGATATCACATCTCATGCTAAAGGGCGGGTCTCAGGTTTGGAATGGGAAGGAGTTGGATATGGCATCTCTTGCTATAGGGAGGGTCTCAGGATTTGAATGGCAAGGAGTTGGATATCACATCTCATGCCATAGGAAGGGTCTCAGGTTTGGTATAAGCATTGAGATATCACATCTCTGCTATCGGAAGGGTCTCAGGATTGGATTGGGAAGGAGTTGGATATCCCTTCTCATGCTATAGGAAGGGTCTCAGGTTGGAATGGGAAGGAGTTGGATATCACATCTCATGCTAAAGGAAGGGTCTCAGGTTTGGTAGAAGCATTGAGATATCACATCTCATGCTATCGGAAGTGTCTCAGGATTGGAATGGGAAGGAGCTGGATATTACATCTCATGCTAAAGGAAGGGTCTCAGGTTTGGAACGGGAAGGAGTTGGATATCCGATCTCATGTTATAGGAAGGGTCTCAGGTTTGGTATAAGCATTGAGATATCACATCTCTGCTATCAGAAGTGTCTCAGGATTGGAATGGGAAGGAATTGGATATCCCATCTCATGTTATAGGACGGGTCTCAGGATTGTTATTAGAATCATTGAGATATCATATTGCATGCTATATGAAGGGTCTAAGGATTGGAATGGGAAAGACTTGGATATCACATCTCATGCTATAGGAAGGGTCTCAGGTTTGGTATAAGCATTGAGATATCAAATCTCATGCTATAGGAAGGGTCTCAGGATTGGAATGGAAGGAGTTGGATATCACATCTCATGTTATAGGAAGGATCTCAGGTTTGGTATTAGAAGCATTGAGACATCACATCTCATGCTATAGGAAGGGTCTCAGGATTGGAATGGGAAGGAGTTGGATATCACATCTCATGCTATAGGAAGGGTCTCAGGTTTGGTATAAGCATTGAGATATCACATCTCATGCTATAGGAAGGGTCTCAGGATTGGAATGGGAAGGAGTTGTATATGACATCTCATGCCGTAGGAAGGGTCTCAGGTTTGGTATAAGCATTGAGATATCACATCTCTGCTATCAGAAGAGTCTCAGGATTGGAATGGGAAGGAGTTGGATATCCCATCTCATGTTATAGGAAGAGTCTCAGGTTTGGTATTAGAAGCATTGAGATATCACATCTCATGCTATAGGAAGTGTCTCAGGATTGGAATGGGAAGGACTTGGATATCACATCTCATGCTATAGGGAGGGTCTCAAGTTTGATATTAGAAGCATTGAGATATCACATCTCATGCTATAGGAAGAGTCTCAGGTTTGGGAAGGGAAGGATTTGGATTTCACATCTCATGTTATAGGATGGTTCTCATGTTTGGTTTTTGAAGCATTGAGATATCACATCTCATGCTATCGGAAGGGTCTCAGGTTTGGTATTAGAAGCATTGAGATATCACATCTCATGCTATAGGATTGGTCTCCGGATTGGAATGTGAAGGATTTGGATATCACATCTCATGCTAAAGGAAGGGTCTCAGGTTTGGAATGGGAAGGAGTTGGATATGACATCTCTTGTTATAGGGAGGGTCTCAGGATTTGAATGGCAAGGAGTTGGATATCACATCTCATGCCATAGGAAGGGTCTCAGGTTTGGTATAAGCATTGAGATATCGGGTCTCAGGATTGGAATGGGAAGGACTTAGATATCACATCTCATGCTATAGGGAGGGTCTCAGTTTTGATATTAGAAGCATTGAGATATCACATCTCATGCTATCGGAAGGGTCTCAGGATTGGAATGGGAGGAGCTGGATATCACATCTCATGCTAAAGGAAGGGTCTCAGGTTTGGAAGGGGAAGGATTTGGATATCACATCTCATGTTATAGGATGGGTTTCAGGTTTGGTATTAGAAGCATTGTGATATCACATCTCATGCTATAGGAAGTGTCTCAGGATTGGAATGGGAAGGAGTTGGATATCACATCTCATGCTATAGGAAGGGTTTCAGGTTTGGTAGAAGCATTGAGATATCACATCTCATGCTATAGGAAGAGTCTCAGGTTTGGGAAGGGAAGGATTTGGATTTCACATCTCATGTTATAGGATGGTTCTCATGTTTGGTTTTTGAAGCATTGAGATATCACATCTCATGCTATCGGAAGGGTCTCAGGTTTGGTATTAGAAGCATTGAGATATCACATCTCATGCTATAGGATTGGTCTCTGGATTGGAATGTGAAGGATTTGGATATCACATCTCATGCTAAAGGAAGGGTCTCAGGTTTGGAATGGGAAGGAGTTGGATATGACATCTCTTGTTATAGGGAGGGTCTCAGGATTTGAATGGCAAGGAGTTGGATATCACATCTCATGCCATAGGAAGGGTCTCAGGTTTGGTATAAGCATTGAGATATCACATCTCTGCTATCGGAAGGGTCTCAGGATTGGATTGGGAAGGAGTTGGATATCACATCTCATGTTATAGGAAGGGTCTCCGGATTGGAATGTGAAGGATTTGGATATCACATCTCATGCTAAAGGAAGGGTCTCAGGTTTGGAATGGGAAGGAGTTGGATATGACATCTCTTGTTATAGGGAGGGTCTCAGGATTTGAATGGCAAGGAGTTGGATATCACATCTCATGCCATAGGAAGGGCCTCAGGTTTGGTATAAGCATTGAGATATCACATCTCTGCTATCGGAAGGGTCTCAGGATTGGATTGGGAAGGAGTTGGATATCCCTTCTCATGCTATAGGAAGGGTCTCAGGTTGGAATGGGAAGGAGTTGGATATCACATCTCATGCTAAAGGAAGGGTCTCAGGTTTGGTAGAAGCATTGAGATATCACATCTCATGCTATAGGCAGGGTCTCAGGATTGGAATGGGAAGGACTTAGATATCACATATCATGCTATAGGGAGGGTTTCAGTTTTGATATTAGAAGCATTGAGATATCACATCTCATGCTATCGGAAGTGTCTCAGGATTGGAATGGGAAGGAGCTGGATATTACATCTCATGCTAAAGGAAGGGTCTCAGGTTTGGAACGGGAAGGAGTTGGATATCCGATCTCATGTTATAGGAAGGGTCTCAGGTTTGGTATAAGCATTGAGATATCACATCTCTGCTATCGGAAGTGTCTCAGGATTGGAATGGGAAGGAATTGGATATCCCATCTCATGTTATAGGACGGGTCTCAGGATTGTTATTAGAATCATTGAGATATCATATTGCATGCTGTAGGAAGGGTCTAAGGATTGGAATGGGAAAGACTTGGATATCACATCTCATGCTATAGGAAGAGTCTCAGGTTTGGTATAAGCATTGAGATATCAAATCTCATGCTATAGGAAGGGTCTCAGGATTGGAATGGAAGGAGTTGGATATCACATCTCATGTTATAGGAAGGATCTCAGGTTTGGTATTAGAAGCATTGAGACATCACATCTCATGCTATAGGAAGGGTCTCAGGATTGGAATGGGAAGGAGTTGGATATCACATCTCATGCTATAGGAAGGGTCTCAGGTTTGGTATAAGCATTGAGATATCACATCTCATGCTATAGGAAGGGTCTCAGGATTGGAATGGGAAGGAGTTGTATATGACATCTCATGCCGTAGGAAGGGTCTCAGGTTTGGTATAAGCATTGAGATATCACATCTCTGCTATCAGAAGAGTCTCAGGATTGGAATGGGAAGGAGTTGGATATCCCATCTCATGTTATAGGAAGAGTCTCAGGTTTGGTATTAGAAGCATTGAGATATCACATCTCATGCTATAGGAAGTGTCTCAGGATTGGAATGGGAAGGACTTGGATATCACATCTCATGCTATAGGGAGGGTCTCAAGTTTGATATTAGAAGCATTGAGATATCACATCTCATGCTATAGGAAGAGTCTCAGGTTTGGGAAGGGAAGGATTTGGATTTCACATCTCTTGTTATAGGATGGTTCTCATGTTTGGTTTTTGAAGCATTGAGATATTACATCTCATGCTATCGGAAGGGTCTCAGGTTTGGTATTAGAAGCATTGATATATCACATCTCATGCTATAGGATTGGTCTCCGGATTGGAATGTGAAGGATTTGGATATCACATCTCATGCTAAAGGAAGGGTCTCAGGTTTGGAATGGGAAGGAGTTGGATATGACATCTCTTGTTATAGGGAGGGTCTCAGGATTTGAATGGCAAGGAGTTGGATATCACATCTCATGCCATAGGAAGGGTCTCAGGTTTGGTATAAGCATTGAGATATCACATCTCTGCTATCGGAAGGGTCTCAGGATTGGAATGGGAAGGACTTAGATATCACATCTCATGCTATAGGGAGGGTCTCAGTTTTGATATTAGAAGCATTGAGATATCACATCTTATGCTATCGGAAGGGTCTCAGGATTGGAATGGGAGGAGCTGGATATCACATCTCATGCTAAAGGAAGGGTCTCAGGTTTGGAAGGGGAAGGATTTGGATATCACATCTCATGTTATAGAATGGGTCTCAGGTTTGGTATTAGAAGCATTGTGATATCACATCTCATGCTATAGGAAGTGTCTCAGGATTGGAATGGGAAGGAGTTGTATATCACATCTCATGCTATAGGAAGGGTTTCAGGTTTGGTAGAAGCATTGAGATATCACATCTCATGCTATAGGAAGAGTCTCCGGTTTGGGAAGGGAAGGATTTGGATTTCACATCTCATGTTATAGGATGGTTCTCATGTTTGGTTTTTGAAGCATTGAGATATCACATCTCATGCTATCGGAAGGGTCTCAGGTTTGGTATTAGAAGCATTGAGATATCACATCTCATGCTATAGGATTGGTCTCTGGATTGGAATGTGAAGGATTTGGATATCACATCTCATGCTAAAGGAAGGGTCTCAGGTTTGGAATGGGAAGGAGTTGGATATGACATCTCTTGTTATAGGGAGGGTCTCAGGATTTGAATGGCAAGGAGTTGGATATCACATCTCATGCCATAGGAAGGGTCTCAGGTTTGGTATTAGAAGCCTTGAGATATCACATCTCATGGTAAAATAAGGGTCTCAGGATTGGAATGGGAAGGAGTTGGATATCACATCTCAAGCTATTTCAGGATTGGAATGGGAAGGAGTTTGATATCACATCTCAAGCTATAGGAAGTGTCTCAGGTTTGGGAAGGGAAGGATTGGGATTTCACATCTCATGTTATAGGATGGTTCTCATGTTTGGTTTTAGAAGCATTGAGATATCACATCTCATGCTATCGGAAGGGTCTCAGGTTTGGAATGGGAAGGAGTTGGATATCACATCTCATGTTATAGGAAGCATCTCAGGTTTGGTATTAGAAGCATTGAGATATCACATCTCATGCTATAGGAAGGGTCTCAGGATTGGAATGTGAAGGATTTGGATATCAAATCTCATGCTAAAGGAAGGGTCTCAGGTTTGGTATAAGCATTGAGATATCACATCTCTGCTATCGGAAGGGTCTCAGGATTGGATTGGGAAGGAGTTGGACATCCCTTCTCATGCTATAGGAAGGGTCTCATGTTGGAATGGGAAGGAGTTGGATATCATATCTCATGTTATAGGAAGGGTCTCAAGATTGAAATGGGAAGTATTTGGATATCACATCTCTTGCTATATGAAGGGTCTCAGGTGTTTTATTAGAAACATTGAGATATCACATCTCATGCTATCGGAAGGGTTTCAGGATTGGAATGGGAAGGATTTGGATATCATATCTCATGTTATAGGACGGGTCCCAGGTTTGGTATTAGAAGCATTGAGATATCACATCTTATGGTATAGGAAGGGTCTCAGGTTTGGAATGGGAAGGAGTTGGATATCACATCTCATCCAATAGGAAGGGTCTCAGGTTTGGAATGGGAAGGAATTGGATATCACATCTCATGCTATCGGAAGTGTCTCAGGATTGGAATGGGAAGGAGCTGGATATTACATCTCATGCTAAAGGAAGGGTCTCAGGTTTGGAACTGGAAGGAGTTGGATATCCGATCTCATGTTATAGGAAGGGTCTCAGGTTTGGTATAAGCATTGAGATATCACATCTCTGCTATCGGAAGTGTCTCAGGATTGGAATGGGAAGGAGTTGGATATCCCATCTCATGTTATAGGACGGGTCTCAGGATTGTTATTAGAATCATTGAGATATCATATTGCATGCTGTAGGAAGGGTCTAAGGATTGGAATGGGAAAGACTTGGATATCACATCTCATGCTATAGGAAGGGTCTCAGGTTTGGTATAAGCATTGAGATATCAAATCTCATGCTATAGGAAGGGTCTCAGGATTGGAATGGAAGGAGTTGGATATCACATCTCATGTTATAGGAAGGATCTCAGGTTTGGTATTAGAAGCATTGAGACATCACATCTCATGCTATAGGAAGGGTCTCAGGATTGGAATGGGAAGGAGTTGGATATCACATCTCATGCTATAGGAAGGGTCTCAGGTTTGGTATAAGCATTGAGATATCACATCTCATGCTTTAGGAAGGGTCTCAGGATTGGAATGGGAAGGAGTTGTATATGACATCTCATGCCGTAGGAAGGGTCTCAGGTTTGGTATAAGCATTGAGATATCACATCTCTGCTATCAGAAGAGTCTCAGGATTGGAATGGGAAGGAGTTGGATATCCCATCTCATGTTATAGGAAGAGTCTCAGGTTTGGTATTAGAAGCATTGAGATATCACATCTCATGCTATAGGAAGTGTCTCAGGATTGGAATGGGAAGGACTTGGATATCACATCTCATGCTATAGGGAGGGTCTCAAGTTTGATATTAGAAGCATTGAGATATCACATCTCATGCTATAGGAAGAGTCTCAGGTTTGGGAAGTGAAGGATTTGGATTTCACATCTCATGTTATAGGACGGTTCTCATGTTTGGTTTTTGAAGCATTGAGATATCACATCTCATGCTATCGGAAGGGTCTCAGGTTTGGTATTAGAAGCATTGAGATATCACATCTCATGCTATAGGATTGGTCTCTGGATTGGAATGTGAAGGATTTGGATATCACATCTCATGCTAAAGGAAGGGTCTCAGGTTTGGAATGGGAAGGAGTTGGATATGACATCTCTTGTTATAGGGAGGGTCTCAGGATTTGAATGGCAAGGAGTTGGATATCACATCTCATGCCATAGGAAGGGTCTCAGGTTTGGTATAAGCATTGAGATATCACATCATTGCTATCGGAAGGGTCTCAGGATTGGATTGGGAAGGAGTTGGATATCACATCTCATGTTATAGGAAGGGTCTCCGGATTGGAATGTGAAGGATTTGGATATCACATCTCATGCTAAAGGAAGGGTCTCAGGTTTGGAATGGGAAGGAGTTGGATATGACATCTCTTGTTATAGGGAGGGTCTCAGGATTTGAATGGCAAGGAGTTGGATATCACATCTCATGCCATAGGAAGGGTCTCAGGTTTGGTATAAGCATTGAGATATCACATCTCTGCTATCGGAAGGGTCTCAGGATTGGATTGGGAAGGAGTTGGATATCCCTTCTCATGCTATAGGAAGGGTCTCAGGTTGGAATGGGAAGGAGTTGGATATCACATCTCATGCTAAAGGAAGGGTCTCAGGTTTGGTAGAAGCATTGAGATATCACATCTCATGCTATCGGAAGTGTCTCAGGATTGGAATGGGAAGGAGCTGGATATTACATCTCATGCTAAAGGAAGGGTCTCAGGTTTGGAACGGGAAGGAGTTGGATATCCGATCTCATGTTATAGGAAGGGTCTCAGGTTTGGTATAAGCATTGAGATATCACATCTCTGCTATCGGAAGTGTCTCAGGATTGGAATGGGAAGGAATTGGATATCCCATCTCATGTTATAGGACGGGTCTCAGGATTGTTATTAGAATCATTGAGATATCATATTGCATGCTGTATGAAGGGTCTAAGGATTGGAATGGGAAAGACTTGGATATCACATCTCATGCTATAGGAAGGGTCTCAGGTTTGGTATAAGCATTGAGATATCAAATCTCATGCTATTGGAAGGGTCTCAGGATTGGAATGGAAGGAGTTGGATATCACATCTCATGTTATAGGAAGGATCTCAGGTTTGGTATTAGAAGCATTGAGACATCACATCTCATGCTATAGGAAGGGTCTGAGGATTGGAATGGGAAGGAGTTGGATATCACATCTCATGCTATAGGAAGGGTCTCAGGTTTGGTATAAGCATTGAGATATCACATCTCATGCTATAGGAAGGGTCTCAGGATTGGAATGGGAAGGAGTTGTATATGACATCTCATGCCGTAGGAAGGGTCTCAGGTTTGGTATAAGCATTGAGATATCACATCTCTGCTATCAGAAGAGTCTCAGGATTGGAATGGGAAGGAGTTGGATATCCCATCTCATGTTATAGGAAGAGTCTCAGGTTTGGTATTAGAAGCATTGAGATATCACATCTCATGATATAGGAAGTGTCTCAGGATTGGAATGGGAAGGACTTGGATATCACATCTCATGCTATAGGGAGGGTCTCAAGTTTGATATTAGAAGCATTGAGATATCACATCTCATGCTATAGGAAGAGTCTCAGGTTTGGGAAGGGAAGGATTTGGATTTCACATCTCATGTTATAGGATGGTTCTCATGTTTGGTTTTTGAAGCATTGAGATATCACATCTCATGCTATCGGAAGGGTCTCAGGTTTGGTATTAGAAGCGAGTAGTGTACATTTGGCTCAGATACACACGGCCGCTCCGTTGCCCTGCTGTGGTGACAAAACTGTGCAGGTTTCTTCGATTGGGACGTCTTTTTACTCAACACGACGACGAGGCGTTCCCTGCTCTTCTGAACCTGCCAGCTGCTGAAACTGACGCGGAGAAGCCTGGGTCTGCTTGCATCGGGGACCGGTGAGTAGTATAGCTAGGATCTGGTCGCCCTCCTGCAGGAGCCCATTGCTTTTCCCCGCTGTGTAAAACAGCACCCGTTTGTCCGTACTCGCGCTCTGCTTCTGCCCACTGTGGAGGCTGCGCTTGAGTCGCGGAACTTGTTCTTCTTCTGTATGCACTAAACTGAACTGCCTGACTTCCTTCGAAGAGCTTCTCCTTTTGCCCGTTGGCACCAGCGCGTGCAGGTACTTTGAGCACAAGGCTCCACTCTTCGCAGGGCTCGGACTTCCATCTAGTTAGGTGTCTGTGAAGGCGAACTGAGTCTAAAGCATTGTATCGCACTGCCTGTTTTCCTTCCCTTTCAGGTGGACTACACATTTCGTGCATATAACGCTTGCGACTGTCGTATTTGTATATATATTGTGTTGATATGGTATGTGTTGGTTTAATATTGTGATATTGTGATTTTCTCGCTACGGTCATTGTTTTAAAGGCCTTAAAATAAACGTGTATATATTTTTTATATAACACCTGTTTGGAGTAGTTTGTAAGTGATCTTGTTTTGTGTGCTCATTGTGGCCTTTCAGTCACCCTCACCCCTCTTGAGACCTAGTCTTGACCACCGCGATCGCTACCTTGATTGGTCTGGCTCGTCCAGAGGTTACCCTGTTCCAAGTAATTAGGTTGGCCTTCTGAACTTCTGCGCCACCAGGACAGAGTTCAGAAATCCGTCTTAACACATCTCATGTTATAGGACGGGTCTCAGGTTTGTTATTAGAATCATTGAGATATCATATTGCATGCTGTAGGAAGGGCCTAAGGATTGGAATGGGAAGGACTTGGATATCACATCTCATGCTATAGATAGGCTCTCAGGTTTGGAAAGGGAAGGAGTTGGATATCACATTTCATGTTAGAGGAAGGATCTCAGGTTTGGTATTAGAGGCATTGAGATATCACATCTCATGCTATAGGAAGGGTCTCAGGTTGGAATGGGAAGGAGTTGGATATCACATCTCATGTTATAGGAAGGCTCTCAGGTTTGGAAGGGGAAAGAGTTGGATATCACATTTCATGTTAGAGGTAGGATCTCAGGTTTGGTATTAGAGGCATTGAGATATCACATCTCATGCTATCAGAAGGGTCTCAGGATTGGAATGGGAAGGAGTTGGATATCACATCTCATGCTAAAGGGAGAGTCTCAGGTTTGGAAGGGGAAGGATTTGGATATCACATCTCATGTTATCGGAAGGATCTCAGGTTTGGTATTAGAAGTATTGAGATATCACATCTCATGCTATCAGAAGGGTCTCAGGATTGGAATGGGAAGGAGTTGGATATCACATCTCATGTTATAGGAAGGATCTCAGGTTTGGTATTAGAAGCATTGAGATATCACATCTCATGCTATCGGAAGGATCTCAGGTTTGGTATTAGAAACATTGAGATATCACATCTCATGCTATCAGAAGGGTCTCAGGATTGGAATGGGAAGGATTTGGATATCACATCTCATGTTATCGGAAGGATCTCAGGTTTGGTATTAGAAGTATTGAGATATCACATCTCATGCTATAGGAAGGGTCTCGGGATTGGAATGGGAAGGAGTTGGATATCACATCTCATGCTAAAGGAAGGGTCTCAGGTTTGGTAGAAGCATTGAGATATCACATCTCATGCTATAGGAAGGGTCTTAGGATTGGAATGGGAAGGATTTAGATATCACATATCATGCTATAGGGAGGGTTTCAGTTTTGATATTAGAAGCATTGAGATATCACATCTCATGCTATCGGAAGTGTCTCAGGATTGGAATGGGAAGGAGCTGGATATCACATCTCATGCTAAAAGAAGGGTCTCAGGTTTGGAACGGGAAGGAGTTGGATATCCGATCTCATGTTATAGGAAGGGTCTCAGGTTAGGTATAAGCATTGAGATATCACATCTCTGCTATCGGAAGTGTCTCAGGATTGGAATGGGAAGGAATTGGATATCCCATCTCACGTTATAGGACGGGTCTCAGGATTGTTATTAGAATCATTGAGATATCATATTGCATGCTGTAGGAAGGGTCTAAGGATTGGAATGGGAAGGACTTGGGTATCACATCTCATGCTATAGGAAGGGTCTCAGGTTTGGTATAAGCATTGAGATATCAAATCTCATGCTATAGGAAGGGTCTCAGGATTGGAATGGAAGGAGTTGGATATCACATCTCATGTTATAGGAAGGATCTCAGGTTTGGTATTAGAAGCATTGAGACATCACATCTCATGCTATAGGAAGGGTCTCAGGATTGGAATGGGAAGGAGTTGGATATCACATCTCATGCTATAGGAAGGGTCTCAGGTTTGGTATAAGCATTGAGATATCACATCTCATGCTATAGGAAGGGTCTCAGGATTGGAATGGGAAGGAGTTGTATATGACATCTCATGCCGTAAGAAGGGTCTCAGGTTTGGTATAAGCATTGAGATATCACATCTCTGCTATCGGAAGGGTCTCAGGATTGGAATGGGAAGGAGTTGGATATCCCATCTCATGTTATAGGAAAAGTCTCAGGTTTGGTATTAGAAGCATTGAGATATCACATCTCATGCTATAGGAAGTGTCTCAGGATTGGAATGGGAAGGACTTGGATATCACATCTCATGCTATAGGGAGGGTCTCAAGTTTGATATTAGAAGCATTGAGATATCACATCTCATGCTATAGGAAGGGTCTCAGGATTGGAATGGGAAGGAGTTGGATATCACATCTCATGCTATATGAAGGTTCTCAGGTTTGGTATAAGCAGTGAGATATCACATCTCATGCTATAGGAAGTGTCTCAGTATTGGAATGGGAAGGAGTTGGATATCACATCTCATGTTATAGGAAGGATCTCAGGTTTGGTATAAGCATTGATATATCACATCTCTGCTATCGGAAGGGTCTCAGGATTAGAATGGTAAGGAGTTGGATATTCCCATCTCATGTTATAGGAAGGGTCTCAGGTTTGGTATTAGAAGCATTAAGATATCACATCTCATGCTATAGGAAGGGTCTCAGGATTGGAATGGGAAGGACTTGGATATCCCATCTCATGCTATAGGGAGGGTCTCAGGATTGGAATGGGAAGGACTTAGATATCACATATCATTTTTGTTGGTCTCAGTTTTGATATTAGAAGCATTGAGATATCACATCTCATGCTATCAGAAGTGTCTCAGTATTGGAATGGTAAGGAGCTGGATATCACATCTAATGCTAAAGGAAGGGTCTCAGGTTTGGAACGGGAAGGAGTTGGATATCACATCTCATGCTATAGGAAGGGTCTCAGGTTTGGTATAAGCATTGAGATATCAAATCTCATGCTATAGGAAGGGTCTCAGGATTGGAATGGAAGGAGTTGGATATCACATCTCATGTTATAGGAAGGATCTCAGGTTTGGTATTAGAAGCATTGAGACATCACATCTCATGCTATAGGAAGGGTCTCAGGATTGGAATGGGAAGGAGTTGGATATCACATCTCATGCTATAGGAAGGGTCCCAGGTTTGGTATAAGCATTGAGATATCACATCTCATGCTATAGGAAGGGTCTCAGGATTGGAATGGGAAGGAGTTGTATATGACATCTCATGCCGTAGGAAGGGTCTCAGGTTTGGTATAAGCATTGAGATATCACATCTCATGCTATAGGAAGTGTCTCAGGATTGGAATGGGAAGGACTTGGATATCACTTCTCATGCTATAGGGAGGGTCTCAAGTTTGATATTAGAAGCAATGAGATATCACATCTCATGCTATAGGAAGGGTCTCAGGATTGGAATGGGAAGGACTTAGATATCACATATCATTTTTGTTGGTCTCAGTTTTGATATTAGAAGCATTGAGATATCACATCTCATGCTATCGGAAGTGTCTCAGTATTGGAATGGGAAGGAGCTGGATATCACATCTCATGCTAAAGGAAGGGTCTCAGGTTTGGAACGGGAAGGAGTTGGATATCACATCTCATGTTATAGGAAGGGTCTCAGGTTTGGTATAAGCATTGAGATATCACATCTCTGCTATCGGAAGTGTCTCAGTATTGGAATGGGAAGGAGCTGGATATCACATCTCATGCTAAAAGAAGGGTCTCAGGTTTGGAACGGGAAGGAGTTGGATATCACATCTCATGTTATAGGAAGCGTCTCAGGTTTGGTATAAGCATTGAGATATCACATCTCTGCTATCGGAAGTGTCTCAGGATTGGAATGGGAAGGAGTTGGATATCCCATCTCATGTTATAGGACGGGTCTCAGGTTTGTTATTAGAATCATTGAGATATCATATTGCATGCTGTAGGAAGGGTCTAAGGATTGGAATGGGAAGGACTTGGATATCACATCTCATGCTATGGATAGGCTCTCAGGTTTGGAAAGGGAAGGAGTTGGATATCACATTTCATGTTAGAGGAAGGATCTCAGGTTTGGTATTAGAGGCATTGAGATATCACATCTCATGCTATAGGAAGGGTCTCAGGTTGGAATGGGAAGGAGTTGGATATCACATCTCATGTTATAGGAAGGCTCTCAGGTTTGGAAGGGGAAAGAGTTGGATATCACATTTCATGTTAGAGGTAGGATCTCAGGTTTGGTATCAGAGGCATTGAGATATCACATCTCATGCTATCAGAAGGGTCTCAGGATTGGAATGGGAAGGAGTTGGATATCACATCTCATGCTAAAGGGAGGGTCTCAGGTTTGGAAGGGGAAGGATTTGGATATCACATCTCATGTTGTAGGAAGGATCTCAGGTTTGGCATTAGAAGCATTGAGATATCACATCTCATGCTATCGGAAGGATCTCAGGTTTGGTATTAGAAACATTGAGATATCACATTTCATGCTATCAGAAGGGTCTCAGGATTGGAATGGGAAGGATTTGGATATCACATCTCATGTTATCGGAAGGATCTCAGGTTTGGTATTAAAAGTATTGAGATATCACATCTCATGCTATAGGAAGGGTCTCAGGTTTGGTAGAAGCATTGAGATATCACATCTCATGCTATAGGAAGGGTCTTAGGATTGGAATGGGAAGGACTTAGATATCACATATCATGCTATAGGGAGGGTTTCAGTTTTGATATTAGAAGCATTGAGATATCACATCTCATGCTATCTGAAGTGTCTCAGGATTGGAATGGGAAGGAGCTGGATATCACATCTCATGCTAAAGGAAGGGTCTCAGGTTTGGAACGGGAAGGAGTTGGATATCCGATCTCATGTTATAGGAAGGGTCTCAGGTTTGGTATAAGCATTGAGATATCACATCTCTGCTATCGGGAGTGTCTCAGGATTGGAATGGGAAGGAATTGGATATCCCATCTCACGTTATAGGACGGGTCTCAGGATTGTTATTAGAATCATTGAGATATCACATCTCATGCTAAAGGAAGGGTCTAAGGATTGGAATGGGAAGGACTTGGGTATCACATCTCATGCTATAGGAAGGGTCTCAGGTTTGGTATAAGCATTGAGATATCAAATCTCATGCTATAGGAAGGGTCTCAGGATTGGAATGGAAGGAGTTGGATATCACATCTCATGTTATAGGAAGGATCTCAGGTTTGGTATTAGAAGCATTGAGACATCACATCTCATGCTATAGGAAGGGTCTCAGGATTGGAATGGGAAGGAGTTGGATATCACATCGCATGCTATAGGAAGGGTCTCAGGTTTGGTATAAGCATTGAGATATCACATCTCATGCTATAGGAAGGGTCTCAGGATTGGAATGGGAAGGAGTTGTATATGACATCTCATGCCGTAGGAAGGGTCTCAGGTTTGGTATAAGCATTAAGATATCACATCTCTGCTATCGGAAGGGTCTCAGGATTGGAATGGGAAGGAGTTGGATATCCCATCTCATGTTATAGGAAGAGTCTCAGGTTTGGTATTGGAAGCATTGAGATATCACATCTCATGCTATAGGAAGTGTCTCGGGATTGGAATGGGAAGGACTTGGATATCACATCTCATGCTATAGGGAGGGTCTCAAGTTTGATATTAGAAGCATTGAGATATCACATCTCATGCTATAGGAAGGGTCTCAGGATTGGAATGGGAAGGAGTTGGATATCACATCTCATGCTATAGGAAGGGTCTCAGGTTTGGTATAAGCAGTGAGATATCACATCTCATGCTATAGGAAGTGTCTCAGCATTGGAATGGGAAGGAAATGGATATCACATCTCATGTTATAGGAAGGATCTCAGGTTTGGTATAAGCATTGAGATATCACATCTCTGCTATCGGAAGGGTCTCAGGATTAGAATGGTAAGGAGTTGGATATTCCCATCTCATGTTATAGGGAGGGTCTCAGGATTGGAATGGGAAGGACTTAGATATCACATCTCATGCTATAGGGAGGGTCTCAGGATTGGAATGGGAAGGACTTAGATATCACATATCATTTTTGTTGGTCTCAGTTTTGATATTAGAAGCATTGAGATATCACATCTCATGCTATCGGAAGTGTCTCAGTATTGGAATGGGAAGGAGCTGGATATCACACCTCATGCTAAAGGAAGGGTCTCAGGTTTGGAACGGGAAGGAGTTGGATATCACATCTCATGCTATAGGAAGGGTCTCAGGTTTGGTATAAGCATTGAGATATCAAATCTCATGCTATAGGAAGGGTCTCAGGATTGGAATGGAAGGAGTTGGATATCACATCTCATGTTATAGGAAGGATCTCAGGTTTGGTATTAGAAGCATTGAGACATCACATCTCATGCTATAGGAAGGGTCTCAGGATTGGAATGGGAAGGAGTTGGATATCACATCTCATGCTATAGGAAGGGTCTCAGGTTTGGTATAAGCATTGAGATATCACATCTCATGCTATAGGAAGGGTCTCAGGATTGGAATGGGAAGGAGTTGTATATGACATCTCATGCCGTAGGAAGGGTCTCAGGTTTGGTATAAGCATTGAGATATCACATCTCATGCTATAGGAAGTGTCTCAGGATTGGAATGGGAAGGACTTGGATATCACTTCTCATGCTATAGGGAGGGTCTCAAGTTTGATATTAGAAGCATTGAGATATCACATCTCATGCTATAGGAAGGGTCTCAGGATTGGAATGGGAAGGACTTAGATATCACATATCATTTTTGTTGGTCTCAGTTTTGATATTAGAAGCATTGAGATATCACATCTCATGCTATCGGAAGTGTCTCAGTATTGGAATGGGAAGGAGCTGGATATCACATCTCATGCTAAAGGAAGGGTCTCAGGTTTGGAACGGGAAGGAGTTGGATATCACATCTCATGTTATAGGAAGGGTCTCAGGTTTGGTATAAGCATTGAGATATCACATCTCTGCTATCGGAAGTGTCTCAGGATTGGAATGGGAAGGAGTTGGATATCCCATCTCATGTTATAGGACGGGTCTCAGGTTTGTTATTAGAATCATTGAGATATCATATTGCATGCTGTAGGAAGGGTCTAAGGATTGGAATGGGAAGGACTTGGATATCACATCTCATGCTATAGATAGGCTCTCAGGTTTGGAAAGGGAAGGAGTTGGATATCACATTTCATGTTACAGGAAGGATCTCAGGTTTGGTATTAGAGGCATTGAGATATCACATCTCATGCTATAGGAAGGGTCTCAGGTTGGAATGGGAAGGAGTTGGATATCACATCTCATGTTATAGGAAGGCTCTCAGGTTTGGAAGGGGAAAGAGTTGGATATCACATTTCATGTTAGAGGTAGGATCTCAGGTTTGGTATTAGAGGCATTGAGATATCACATCTCATGCTATCAGAAGGGTCTCAGGATTGGAATGGGAAGGAGTTGGATATCACATCTCATGCTAATGGGAGGGTCTCAGGTTTGGAAGGGGAAGGATTTGGATATCACATCTCATGTTATAGGAAGGATCTCAGGTTTGGTATTAGAAGCATTGAGATATCACATCTCATGCTATCGGAAGGATCTCAGGTTTGGTATTAGAAACATTGAGATATCACATCTCATGCTATCAGAAGGGTCTCAGGATTGGAATGGGAAGGAGTTGGATATCACATCTCATGCTAAAGGGAGGGTCTCAGGTTTGGAAGGGGAAGGATTTGGATATCACATCTCATGTTATCGGAAGGATCTCAGGTTTGGTATTAGAAGAATTGAGATATCACATCTCATGCTATCGGAAGGGTCTCAGGATTGGAATGGGAAGGAGTTGGATATCACATCTCATGCTAAAGGAAGGGTCTCAGGTTTGGTAGAAGCATTGAGATATCACATCTCATGCTATAGGAAGGGTCTTAGGATTGGAATGGGAAGGACTTAGATATCACATATTATGCTATAGGGAGGGTTTCAGTTTTGATATTAGAAGCATTGAGATATCACATCTCATGCTATCGGAAGTGTCTCAGGATTGGAATGGGAAGGAGCTGGATATCACATCTCATGCTAAAGGAAGGGTCTCAGGTTTGGAACGGGAAGGAGTAGGATATCCGATCTCATGTTATAGGAAGGGTCTCAGGTTTGGTATAAGCATTGAGATATCACATCTCTGCTATCGGAAGTGTCTCAGGATTGGAATGGGAAGGAATTGGATATCCCATCTCACGTTATAGGACGGGTCTCAGGATTGTTATTAGAATCATTGAGATATCATATTGCATGCTGTAGGAAGGGTCTAAGGATTGGAATGGGAAGGACTTGGGTATCACATCTCATGCTATAGGAAGGGTCTCAGGTTTGGCATAAGCATTGAGATATCAAATCTCATTCTATAGGAAGGGTCTCAGGATTGGAATGGAAGGAGTTGGATATCACATCTCATGTTATAGGAAGGATCTCAGGTTTGGTATTAGAAGCATTGAGACATCACATCTCATGCTATAGGAAGGGTCTCAGGATTGGAATGGGAAGGAGTTGGATATCACATCTCATGCTATAGGAAGGGTCTCAGGTTTGGTATAAGCATTGAGATATCACATCTCATGCTATAGGAAGGGTCTTAGGATTGGAATGGGAAGGAGTTGTATATGACATCTCATGCCGTCTGAAGGGTCTCAGGTTTGGTATAAGGATTGAGATATCACATCTCTGCTATCGGAAGGGTCTCAGGATTTGAATGGGAAGGAGTTGGATATCCCATCTCATGTTATAGGAAGAGTCTCAGGTTTGGTATTAGAAGCATTGAGATATCACATCTCATGCTATAGGAAGTGTCTCAGGATTGGAATGGGAAGGACTTGGATATCACATCTCATGCTATAGGGAGGGTCTCAAGTTTGATATAAGAAGCATTGAGATATCACATCTCATGCTATAGGAAGGGTCTCAGGATTGGAATGGGAAGGAGTTGGATATCACATCTCATGCTATAGGAAGGGTCTCAGGTTTGGTATAAGCAGTGAGATATCACATCTCATGCTATAGGAAGTGTCTCAGTATTGGAATGGGAAGGAGTTGGATATCACATCTCATGTTATAGGAAGGATCTCAGGTTTGGTATAAGCATTGAGATATCACATCTCTGCTATCGGAAGGGTCTCAGGATTGGAATGGTAAGGAGTTGGATATTCCCATCTCATGTTATAGGAAGGGTCTCAGGTTTGGTATTAGAAGCATTGAGATATCACATCTCATGCTATAGGAAGGGTCTCAGGATTGGAATGGGAAGGACTTGGATATCACATCTCATGCTATAGGGAGGGTCTCAAGTTTGATATTAGAAGCATTGAGATATCACATCTCATGATATCGGAAGGGTCTCAGGATTGGAATGGGAAGGAGTTGGATATCACATCTCAAGCTATAGGAAGGGTCTCAGGATTGGAATGGGAAGGAGTTTGATATCACATCTCATGCCATAGTATGGGTCTCAGGTTTGGTAGAAGCATTGGGATATCACATCTCATGCTATCGGAAGGGTATCAGGATTGGATTTGGAAGGAGTTGGATATCCCATCTCATGCTATAGGAAGGGTCTCAGGTTGGAATGGGAAGGAGTTGGATATCACATCTCATGTTATAGGAAGGGTCTCAGGATTGGAATGGGAAGGACTTGGATATCACATCTCATGCTATAGGAAGGCTCTCAGGTTTGGAAGGGGAGTGAGTTGGATATCACATTTCATGTTAGAGGTAGGATCTCAGGTTTGGTATTAGAGGCATTGAGATATCACATCTCATGCTATCAGAAGGGTCTCAGGATTGGAATGGGAAAGATTTGGATATCACATCTTGTTAGGAAAGATTTCGTAATTGTAGGTAATTTTCCTTCCATGTGGCAACCCCTAAACTTTTTGCTGTTGTTTTTCACCTTGTTCTTGACTTTGCCAGAGAAGTGCAGCCTTCTGCCGCACTCCTCTGGGCTTTCGCTCCTTTCTTACGGGGAAACTGACATGCCCTTAAGACAGTCAGTACCGGGGAACGCTGTTTCCCGTAGTTTCTTTTATCATGTTGCGGCTTTAGTGCAACATGACACAAGAGGGCACTGTAAGCTAAGTTACAGCTCTCTTGGGTCTCTAGCCTTCTACAGGCCCTAGATACTCCTTTAGGATTGTATTTGATCGGTGCAAGTGATTCAGGGACGGGAATGGTGGCAGCGATCGTTTCTTTGTATTTTGAGCTCCTTTTGGCGTTCTAAGCGCGTTTTCTGCGCTTAACCCAAAATGGTGGCCTGGCTCCCAAAATGGCCAGACCACGAGGCTCCTTTGTCCTGTCCGCTGACCGTCTTGCTCCCTTCAACTTCCCCAGGTCGAGCCGACCCGGGGCCTTCCTTATTTGGGCATGTACTTTCCCGCGAAACACAGATGCTTTCGCGGGCTTCTACATGTCTTGTGTGTGCCTCCAGGGTGTGGGCTGGGATGTCTGGTCCCAATACACATCCTGGGTGCCAGAGAGTCTAGGGTAGTGTGAATGCCTGGGACCACCGTGGTCCGTGATTGGTCCACGAATGGTGTGAGTGTTGATGAGCGGATCTCCCATTGGGTCCCCTCCGTTTTGGCGCGAAGGGAACCGTGGATAAGAGGGGGCTGGAAACACCACTACCATGTCGATCTCCTGAGTTCTCACGAACGAAGGAATACAGGAGCCAAGTATCCTGCAACCAAGAGGCTGGACCGAGGAATCGCTGGTGACCCGCTGAAGGACTCCTCCTCTGCACTGCTGTCGCCTTGTGAAACCCTTTTCACCTTTGATCGAACCAGAAGGCCTGTACTGGTACTTCGACCCTTGGAATAGCGGGAACAGCTATTCTCGGCATCTTCACCATCTCCTGCCAGTAAGCCTTCGGAAGCGTCTCTGGGCCATCCAGTTGACTGACCAGCTTACCCGGGAGCCTTGCTCTGTAACCGCCGCCAGGTTGTGTAGTATTTCGAGTCCTTGTCACTCTCACACGCTTCGTACACTTGGCGTTCCCAGGTCGGAAGTGAGTAGTGTACATTTGGCTCAGATACACACGGCCGCTCCGTTGCCCTGCTGTGGTGACAAAACTGTGCAGGTTTCTTCGATTGGGACGTCTTTTTACTCAACACGACGACGAGGCGTTCCCTGCTCTTCTGAACCTGCCAGCTGCTGAAACTGACGCGGAGAAGCCTGGGTCTGCTTGCATAGGGGACCGGTGAGTAGTATAGCTAGGATCTGGTCGCCCTCCTGCAGGAGCCCATTGCTTTTCCCCGCTGTGTAAAACAGCACCCGTTTGTCCGTACTCGCGCTCTGCTTCTGCCCACTGTGGAGGCTGCGCTTGAGTCGCGGAACTTGTTCTTCTTCTGTATGCACTAAACTGAACTGCCTGACTTCCTTCGAAGAGCTTCTCCTTTTGCCCGTTGGCACCAGCGCGTGCAGGTACTTTGAGCACAAGGCTCCACTCTTCGCAGGGCTCGGACTTCCATCTAGTTAGGTGTCTCTGAAGGCGAACTGAGTCTAAAGCATTGTATCGCACTGCCTGTTTTCCTTCCCTTTCAGGTGGACTACACATTTCGTGCATATAACGCTTGCGACTGTCGTATTTGTATATATATTGTGTTGATATGGTATGTGTGGTTACCAGTCAATTGGTCGAAAACATTTGTTCGACAGGACAATTGGTCGACACCATTTGGTCGAATGCCAAATGGTCGAATTTTTTTTTTTTTTTTTTTTACCCCTTTTTTGGTTTTTTTTGGGGGGGTCCCCCACCCAAAGCCCTTTTTTTCTTTTTTTTTTTCTTTCCCCACACGAAAACCCACAAAAAAAATATATAAATAAAAAAAAAAAAATTCGACCATTTGGCATTCGACCAAATGGTGTCGACCAAATTGCAGTCGACCAAATTGCAGTCGACCAATTGACAGGACACCGGTATGTGTTGGTTTAATATTGTGATATTGTGATTTTCTCGCTACGGTCATTGTTTTAAAGGCCTTAAAATAAACGTGTATATATTTTTTATATAACGCCTGTTTGGAGTAGTTTGTAAGTGATCTTGTTTTGTGTGCTCATTGCAGGCTTTCAGTCACCCTCACCGCTCTTGAGACCTAGTCTTGACCGCCGCGATCGCTACCTTGATTGGTCTGGCTCGTCCAGAGGTTACCCTGTTCCAAGTAATTAGGTTGGCCTTCTGAACTTCTGCGCCACCAGGACAGAGTTCAGAAATCCGTCTTAACACATCTCATGTTATAGGACGGGTCTCAGGTTTGTTATTAGAATCATTGAGATATCATATTGCATGCTGTAGGAAGGGCCTAAGGATTGGAATGGGAAGGACTTGGATATCACATCTCATGCTATAGATAAGCTCTCATGTTTGGAAAGGGAAGGAGTTGGATATCACATTTCATGTTAGAGGAAGGATCTCAGGTTTGGTATTAGAGGCATTGAGATATCACATCTCATGCTATAGGAAGGGTCTCAGGTTGGAATGGGAAGGAGTTGGATATCACATCTCATGTTATAGGAAGGCTCTCAGGTTTGGAAGGGGAAAGAGTTGGATATCACATTTCATGTTAGAGGTAGGATCTCAGGTTTGGTATTAGAGGCATTGAGATATCACATCTCATGCTATCAGAAGGGTCTCAGGATTGGAATGGGAAGGAGTTGGATATCACATCTCATGCTAAAGGGAGAGTCTCAGGTTTGGAAGGGGAAGGATTTGGATATCACATCTCATGTTATCGGAAGGATCTCAGGTTTGGTATTAGAAGTATTGAGATATCACATCTCATGCTATCAGAAGGGTCTCAGGATTGGAATGGGAAGGAGTTGGATAACACATTTCATGCTAAAGGGAGGGTCTCAGGTTTGGAAGGGGAAGGATTTGGATATCACATCTCATGTTATCGGAAGGATCTCAGGTTTGGTATTAGAAGTATTGAGATATCACATCTCATGCTATAGGAAGGGTCTCAGGATTGGAATGGGAAGGATTTGGATATCACATCTCATGCTATAGGAAGGGTCTCAGGTTTGGTATAAGCATGGAGATATCACTTCTCATGCTATAGGAAGTGTCTCAGGATTGGAATGGGAAGGAGTTGGATATCACATCTCATGTTATAGGAAGGATCTCAGGTTTGGTATTAGACGCATTGAGACATCACATCTCATGCTATAGGAAGGGTCTCAGGATTGGAATGGGAAGGAGTTGGATATCACATCTCATGCTAAAGGGAGGGTCTCAGGTTTGGAAGGGGAAGGATTTGGATATTACATCTCGTGTTATAGGAATGATCTCAGGTTTGGTATTAGAAGCATTGAGATATCACATCTCATGCTATCGGAAGGATCTCAGGTTTGGTATTAGAAGCATTGAGATATCAAAACTCATGCTATAGGAAGGGTCTCAGGATTGGAATGGGAAGGAGTTCGATATCACATCTCATGCTATAGGAAGGGTCTCAGGATTGGAATGGGAAGGAGTTGTATATGACATCTCATGCCACAGGAAGGGTCTCAGGTTTGGAATAAGCATTGAGATATCACATCTCTGCTATCGGAAGGGTCTCAGGATTGGAATGGGAAGGAGTTGGATATCCCATCTTATGTTATAGGAAGGGTCTCAGGTTTGGTATTAGAAGCATTGAGATATCACATCTCATGCTATAGGAAGGGTCTCAGGATTGGAATGGGAAGGACTTGGATATCACATCTCATGCTAAAGGGAGGGTCTCAGGAATGGAAGGGGAAGGATTTGGATATCACATCTCATGTTATAGGAAGGATCTCAGGTTTGGTATTAGAAGCATTGAGATATCACATCTCATGCTATCGGAAGGATCTCAGGTTTGGTATTAGAGGCATTGAGATATCACATCTCATGCTAAAGGGAGGGTCTCAGGTTTGGAAGGGGAAGGATGTTGATATCACATCTCTTGTTATAGGAAGGATCACAGGTTTGGTATTAGAAGCATTGAGATATCACATCTCATGCTATCGGAAGGGTCTCAGGTTTTGAATGGGAAGGAGTTGGATATCACATCTTATGTTATAGGAAGAGTCTCAGGTTTGGTATAAGCATTGAGATATCACATCTCTGCTATCGGAGGTGTCTCAGGATTGGGATGGGAAGGAATTGGATATCACATCTCATGCTATAGGAAGGGTATCAGGTTTGGAACGGGAAGGAGTTGGATATCCCATCTCATGTTATAGGACGGGTCTCAGGTTTGATATTAGAAGCATTGAGATATCACATTGCATGCTTTAGGAAGGGTCTCAGGTTTGGTATTAGAAGCATTGAGATATCACATCTCATGCTATCAGAACAGTCTCAGGATTGGAATGGGAAGGAGTTGGATATCACATCTCATGCTAAAGGAAAGGTCTCAGGTTTGGAAGGGGAAGGAGTTGGATATCACATCTCATGCTAAAGGGAGGGTCTCAGGTTTGGAAGGGGAAGGATTTGGATATCACATCTCATGTTATCGGAAGGATCTCAGGTTTGGTATTAGAAGTATTGAGATATCACATCTCAGGCTATAGGAAGGGTCTCAGGATTGGAATGGGAAGGAGTTGGATATCACATCTCATGCTAAAGGAAGGGTCTCAGGTTTGGTAGAAGCATTGAGATATCACATCTCATGCTATAGGAAGGGTCTCAGGATTGGAATGGGAAGGACTTAGATATCACATATCATGCTATAGGGAGGGTCTCATTTTTGATATTAGAAGCATTGAGATATCACATCTCATGCTATCGGAAGTGTCTCAGGATTGGAATGGGAAGGAGCTGGATATCACATCTCATGCTAAAGGAAGGGTCTCAGGTTTGGAACGGGAAGGAGTTGGATATCACATCTCATGCTATAGGAAGGGTCTCAGGTTTGGAACGGGAAGGAGTTGGATATCACATCTCATGTTATAGGAAGAGTCTCAGGTTTGGTATAAGCATTGAGATATCACATCTGTGCTATCAGAGGTGTCTCAGGATTGGGATGGGAAGGAATTGGATATCACATCTCATGCTATAGGAAGGGTATCAGGTTTGGAACGGGAAGGAGTTGGATATCCCATCTCATGTTATAGGACGGGTCTCAGGTTTGATATTAGAAGCATTGAGATATCACATCGCATGCTGTAGGAAGGGTCTCAGGTTTGGTATTAGAAGCATTGAGATATCACATCTCATGCTATCAGAAGGGTCTCAGGATTGGAATGGGAAGGAGTTGGATATCACATCTCATGCTAAAGGGAGGGTCTCAGGTTTGGAAGGGGAAGGATTTGGATATCACATCTCATGTTATCGGAAGGATCTCAGGTTTGGTATTAGAAGTATTGAGATA
Source organism: Ambystoma mexicanum (assembly GCF_040938575.1). Lineage (NCBI taxonomy): Eukaryota > Metazoa > Chordata > Amphibia > Caudata > Ambystomatidae > Ambystoma > Ambystoma mexicanum. The sequence continues at coordinate 650,243 of NW_027182501.1, forward strand.
TCACATCTCATGCTATAGGAAGGGTCTCAGGATTGGAATGGGAAGGAGTTGGATATCACATCTCATGCTAAAGGAAGGGTCTCAGGTTTGGTAGAAGCATTGAGATATCACATCTCATGCTATAGGAAGGGTCTCAGGATTGGAATGGGAAGGACTTAGATATCACATATCATACTATAGGGAGGGTCTCAGTTTTGATATTAGAAGCATTGAGATATCACATCTCATGCTATCATGAGTGTCTCAGGATTGGAATGGGAAGGAGCTGGATATCACATCTCATGCTAAAGGAAGAGTCTCAGGTTTGGAACGGGAAGGAGTTGGATATCACATCTCATGTTATAGGAAGGGTCTCAGGTTTGGTATAAGCATTGAGATATCACATCTCTGCTATCGGAAGTGTCTCAGGATTGGAATGGGAAGGTCTTGGATATCCCATCTCATGTTATAGGACGGGTCTCAGGTTTGTTATTAGAATCATTGAGATATCATATTGCATGCTGTAGGAAGGGTCTAAGGATTGGAATGGGAAGGACTTGGATATCACATCTCATGCTATAGATAGGCTCTCAGGTTTGGAAAGGGAAGGAGTTGGATATCACATTTCATGTTAGAGGAAGGATCTCAGGTTTGGTATTAGAGGCATTGAGATATCACATCTCATGCTATAGGAAGGGTCTCAGGTTGGAATGGGAAGGAGTTGGATATCACATCTCATGTTATAGGAAGGCTCTCAGGTTTGGAAGGGGAAAGAGTTGGATATCACATTTCATGTTAGAGGTAGGATCTCAGGTTTGGTATTAGAGGCATTGAGATATCACATCTCATGCTATCAGAAGGGTCTCAGGATTGGAATGGGAAGGAGTTGGATATCACATCTCATGTTAAAGGGAGGGTCTCAGAATTGGAAGGGGAAGGATTTGGATATCACATCTCATGTTATAAGAAGGATCTCAGGTTTAGTATTAGAAGCATTGAGATATCACATCTCATGCTATCGGAAGGATCTCAGGTTTGGTATTAGAAGCATTGAGATATCACATCTCATGCTATCAGAAGGGTCTCAGGATTGGAATGGGAAGGAGTTGGATATCACATCTCATGCTAAAGGGAGGGTCTCAGGTTTGGAAGGGGAAGGATTTGGATATCACATCTCATGTTATCGGAAGGATCTCAGGTTTGGTATTAGAAGTATTGAGATATCACATCTCATGCTATAGGAAGGGTCTCAGGATTGGAATGGGAAGGAGTTGGATATCACATCTCATGCTAAAGGAAGGGTCTCATGTTTGGTAGAAGCATTGAGATATCACATCTCATGCTATAGGAAGGGTCTCAGGATTGGAATGGGAAGGACTTAGATATCACATATCATGCTATAGGGAGGGTTTCAGTTTTGATATTAGAAGCATTGAGATATCACATCTCATGCTATCGGAAGTGTCTCAGGATTGGAATGGGAAGGAGCTGGATATCACATCTCATGCTAAAGGAAGGGTCTCAGGTTTGGAACGGGAAGGAGTTGGATATCCGATCTCATGTTATAGGAAGGGTCTAAGGTCTGGTATAAGCATTGAGATATCACATCTCTGCTATCGGAAGTGTCTCAGGATTGGAATGGGAAGGAGTTGGATATCCCATCTCATGTTATAGGAAGGGTCTCAGGTTTGGTATTAGAAGCATTGAGATATCACATCTCATGCTATCGGAAGGGTCTCAGGTTTTGAACGGGAAGGAGTTGGATATCACATCTTATGTTATAGGAAGAGTCTCAGGTTTGGTATAAGCATTGAGATATCACATCTCTGCTATCGGAGGTGTCTCAGGATTGGGATGGGAAGGAATTGGATATCACATCTCATGCTATAGGAAGGGTATCAGGTTTGGAACGGGAAGGAGTTGGATATCCCATCTCATGTTATAGGACGGGTCTCAGGTTTGATATTAGAAGCATTGAGATATCACATTGCATGCTGTAGGAAGGGTCTCAGGTTTGGTATTAGAAGCACTGAGATATCACATCTCATGCTATCAGAACAGTCTCAGGATTGGAATGGGAAGGAGTTGGATATCACATCTCATGCTAAAGGGAGGGTCTCAGGTTTGGAAGGGGAAGGATTTGGATATCACATCTCATGTTATCGGAAGGATCTCAGGTTTGGTATTAGAAGTATTGAGATATCACATCTCAGGCTATAGGAAGGGTCTCAGGATTGGAATGGGAAGGAGTTGGATATCACATCTCATGCTAAAGGAAGGGTCTCAGGTTTGGTAGAAGCATTGAGATATCACATCTCATGCTATAGGAAGGGTCTCAGGATTGGAATGGGAAGGACTTAGATATCACATATCATGCTATAGGGAGGGTCTCATTTTTGATATTAGAAGCATTGAGATATCACATCTCATGCTATCGGAAGTGTCTCAGGATTGGAATGGGAAGGAGCTGGATATCACATCTCATGCTAAAGGAAGGGTCTCAGGTTTGGAACGGGAAGGAGTTGGATATCACATCTCATGCTATAGGAAGGGTCTCAGGTTTGGAACGGGAAGGAGTTGGATATCACATCTCATGTTATAGGAAGAGTCTCAGGTTTGGTATAAGCATTGAGATATCACATCTGTGCTATCAGAGGTGTCTCAGGATTGGGATGGGAAGGAATTGGATATCACATCTCATGCTATAGGAAGGGTATCAGGTTTGGAACGGGAAGGAGTTGGATATCCCATCTCATGTTATAGGACGGGTCTCAGGTTTGATATTAGAAGCATTGAGATATCACATCGCATGCTGTAGGAAGGGTCTCAGGTTTGGTATTAGAAGCATTGAGATATCACATCTCATGCTATCAGAAGGGTCTCAGGATTGGAATGGGAAGGAGTTGGATATCACATCTCATGCTAAAGGGAGGGTCTCAGGTTTGGAAGGGGAAGGATTTGGATATCACATCTCATGTTATCGGAAGGATCTCAGGTTTGGTATTAGAAGTATTGAGATATCACATCTCATGCTATAGGAAGGGTCTCAGGATTGGAATGGGAAGGAGTTGGATATCACATCTCATGCTAAAGGAAGGGTCTCAGGTTTGGTAGAAGCATTGAGATATCACATCTCATGCTATAGGAAGGGTCTCAGGATTGGAATGGGAAGGACTTAGATATCACATATCATACTATAGGGAGGGTCTCAGTTTTGATATTAGAAGCATTGAGATATCACATCTCATGCTATCGTGAGTGTCTCAGGATTGGAATGGGAAGGAGCTGGATATCACATCTCATGCTAAAGGAAGAGTCTCAGGTTTGGAACGGGAAGGAGTTGGATATCTCATCTCATGTTATAGGAAGGGTCTCAGGTTTGGTATAAGCATTGAGATATCACATCTCTGCTATCGGAAGTGTCTCAGGATTGGAATGGGAAGGACTTGGATATCCCATCTCATGTTATAGGACGGGTCTCAGGTTTGTTATTAGAATCATTGAGATATCATATTGCATGCTGTAGGAAGGGTCTAAGGATTGGAATGGGAAGGACTTGGATATCACATCTCATGCTATAGATAGGCTCTCAGGTTTGGAAAGGGAAGGAGTTGGATATCACATTTCATGTTAGAGGAAGGATCTCAGGTTTGGTATTAGAGGCATTGAGATATCACATCTCATGCTATAGGAAGGGTCTCAGGTTGGAATGGGAAGGAATTGGATATCACATCTCATGTTATAGGAAGGCTCTCAGGTTTGGAAGGGGAAAGAGTTGGATATCACATTTCATGTTAGAGGTAGGATCTCAGGTTTGGTATTAGAGGCATTGAGATATCACATCTCATGCTATCAGAAGGGTCTCAGGATTGGAATGGGAAGGAGTTGGATATCACATCTCATGTTAAAGGGAGGGTCTCAGAATTGGAAGGGGAAGGATTTGGATATCACATCTCATGTTATAGGAAGGATCTCAGGTTTAGTATTAGAAGCATTGAGATATCACATCTCATGCTATCGGAAGGATCTCAGGTTTGGTATTAGAAGCATTGAGATATCACATCTCATGCTATCAGAAGGGTCTCAGGATTGGAATGGGAAGGAGTTGGTTATCACATCTCATGCTAAAGGGAGGGTCTCAGGTTTGGAAGGGGAAGGATTTGGATATCACATCTCATGTTATCGGAAGGATCTCAGGTTTGGTATTAGAAGTATTGAGATATCACATCTCATGCTATAGGAAGGGTCTCAGGATTGGAATGGGAAGGAGTTGGATATCACATCTCATGCTAAAGGAAGGGTCTCATGTTTGGTAGAAGCATTGAGATATCACATCTCATGCTATAGGAAGGGTCTCAGGATTGGAATGGGAAGGACTTAGATATCACATATCATGCTATAGGGAGGGTTTCAGTTTTGATATTAGAAGCATTGAGATATCACATCTCATGCTATCGGAAGTGTCTCAGGATTGGAATGGGAAGGAGCTGGATATCACATCTCATGCTAAAGGAAGGGTCTCAGGTTTGGAACGGGAAGGAGTTGGATATCCGATCTCATGTTATAGGAAGGGTCTAAGGTCTGGTATAAGCATTGAGATATCACATCTCTGCTATCGGAAGTGTCTCAGGATTGGAATGGGAAGGAGTTGGATATCCCATCTCATGTTATAGGAAGGGTCTCAGGTTTGGTATAAGCATTGAGATATCACATCTCATGCTATAGGAAGGGTCTCAGGATTGGAATGGGAAGGAGTTGGATATCACATCTCATGCTGTAGGAAGGGTCTCAGGTATGGTATAAGCATTGAGATATCACATCTCATGCTATAGGAAGGGTCTCAGGATTGGAATGGGAAGGAGTTGTATATGACATCTCATGCCGTAGGAAGGGTCTCAGGTTTGGTATAAGCATTGAGATATCACATCTCATGCTATAGGAAGGGTCTCAGGATTGGAATGGGAAGGAGTTGGATATCACATCTCATGCTATAGGAAGGGTCTCAGGTTTGGTATAAGCATTGAGATATCACATCTCATGCTATAGGAAGGGTCTCAGGATTGGAATGGGAAGGAGAAGCTGCGACACGATAGAAGAAACTACGGGAAACAACGTTCCCCGGTACTGACTGTCATAAGGGCATGTCAGTTTCCCCGTAAGAAAGGAGCGAAAGCCCAGGGAAGTGCGGCAGAAGGCTGTACTTCCCTGGCAAAGTCAAGAACAAGGTTAAAAACAATAGCAAAAAGTTTAGGGGTTGCCACATGGAAGGAAAATTCCCTACAATAACGAAATCTTTCCTAACACTCGCCCCTCCCAGACTATGGACAGGGGGAACTAATCCACCCCTGGATGAGTCTCATGTTCAGGTCGGTTAAACATTCTGGACAACCCATCAGCATTGCTATGTTGTACACCTGGCCTATGCTCAATAGTGAAGTCGAAGCCTTGTAGACTTATGGACCACCTAAGCAACTTTGGATTCTCCCCCTTCATGTTCATTAGCCACTTTAACGGCTTATGGTCATTTTGCACAGTGAAGTGGGTCCCATAGAGGTAGGGCCTCAGCTTCCTTAGGGCCCACACAACAGAGAAACATTCTTTCTCTACCGTGGACCATCTGAGCTCTCTGTCCTTAAGCTGGCGACTAATAAAACCGATAGGGTGTTCCTTACCCTTCTCATCTACTTGTGATAGTACAGCTCCTATCCCAGTGTCAGAGGCGTCCGTCTGCACGATAAAAGTTCTTTGATAATCCGGGGCCCTGAGGACAGGGGCCTGGCACAAGGAGTCTTTTAAGCCATTGAAGGCCTTCTCACACTCGTCGGTCCAAGTTACCTTCTTGGGTTTCTTCGGAGTTGTGAGAGCAGTCAGAGGAGCAGCTATGGTGCCATAGTCTGCCATAAAATTCCGATAATACCCCGTGAGTCCTAAGAAGGCCCTCACTTGGGTTTGCGTAGTGGGGGTAGGCCAGTCTTGTACTGCTTGTACTTTACTGGGTAGAGGCTGTATCCTCCCTCCACCTACTTCATGTCCAAGGTAAACCACTGAGCCTTGTCCAATCTGGCATTTACTAGCCTTTATGGTCAAGTGGGCTTTCTGAAGAGCCTGGAGCACAATCCCGAGGTGTTTCACATGGTCTTCCCAGGTGGCACTGAAAACTGCTATATCGTCCAGATATGCAAGACAGAATTCGTCCAACCCATTCAACACATGATTCACAAGCCTCTGGAAAGTGGCAGGTGCATTCTTCAACCCGAACGGCATTACCCGGAATTGGTAAAGGCCGTCTGGAGTAGAAAATGCTGTCTTCTCCTTAGCATGTTCTGCTAACGCTATTTGCCAATAGCCAGCGGTAAGGTCAAACGTGCTGAGGTACTTGGAGGCACCCAAAGTATCCACCAGCTCATCTGTTCGAGGCAAGGGGTGTGCATCTGTCTTGGTGACAGCATTCAGAGCCCTGTAGTCCACGCAGAACCTCAATTCAGAAGTGCCTGCCTTTGGAACCAAAACCACAGGGCTGGACCAAGGACTACTAGAGGGTTCAATCACCCCAAGGTCTAACATTTTGTTGACCTCGGTCTTAATATAAGACCGTACTTTATCCGACATCCTGTATCCCCTACTTTTGGTAGGTACACTGTCTCCTGTGTCAATGTTATGTTTGCACCAAGGTGTCAAACCAGGCGACTGTGAAAACAGGGGGGAAAACTGCCGAAGCAAACTTTTCACCTCAGCCTGCTGATCAGAAGTCAGGTGAGGGGCCACACGGACACCCTCAAAGGAGCTATCTGAAGGACCGCCTTGGAACAGGTCGGGGAGAGGTTCAGACTCCTCTTCCTCAACGTCTGAAGCCAGTAGCAGTGCTGCGATTTCGACTCTTGGGACGAAAGCCTTCAGCCTATTCACGTGGAACACTTTTGGAGCCTGTCCAGGCCTTCCAAGGTCCACTAAATAGTTCACCTCACCCAGGGGCTCCACCACTGTGTAAGGGCCTGACCATTTGTCCTGTAAAGCTCGAGGCCTTATAGGATTCATGATCAGGACTTGCTGACCAGGTGTAAAGTTGATGAGGGAAGCTTTCTGGTCATACCAATGTTTCACCAGCGCTTGCCCTGCCTTCAACTTATCACTAGCCAAGCCCATCAGAAGTACCATCCGTTTTCTGAGCCCCAGCACATAATCAACTACATTGGTAGTAACAGGGGGAGTGGGCATCTCCCATCCCTCTTTGACGATGGCTAAGGGTCCCCGTACGGGATGACCGAACAGAAGTTCGAAGGGGCTGAAGCCAACACCCTCCTGTGGTACCTCTCGGTAGGCAAACAGCAAACATGGTAAAAGAAGATCCCATTTTCTTCTCTGGGGCTCCTCCAGAGCCCCAATCATGCTCTTTAACGTTCTGTTGAAGCGTTCCACCAGACCATTGGTCTGGGGGTGGTATGCAGAAGAGAACTTGTAGGTGACCCCACATTCTTTCCACATAGCCTGCATATACTTCGACATAAAGTTGCTGCCACGATCTGACACAACTTCTTTAGGGAAGCCAACCCTAGTAAATATGCCGAGTAAAGCTTTTGCAACTGACTTGGCAGTTACAGTTTTTAATGGGATGGCCTCAGGATACCTGGTTGCATGGTCGACCAGCACCAGGATAAACCTATTGCCCGAGGATGTTTGCGGGTCAAGGGGACCAACGATGTCGATCCCTACCTTTTCAAATGGTACCCCCACAACTGGGAGCGGTACCAACGGAGCTTGGATTGTCGCGCCAACCTTACCAGACAACTGGCAGGAGGCACAACTCCTGCAGTGACTTTCTACTTGCACCCCCATCTTGGGCCAGTAGAAGTGCATGGATAACCTTTGCTTGGTCCTCTTCATACCAAGGTGACCAGCAAGGGGAACTTCATGCGCCAACTGCAGGAGGAAGGGCCTAACAGCAAGGGGAACCACCAACCTCCTATGGTCTCCTTCTGTAGACTCTGTGGGCTCACTATACAGGAGTCCACCTTCCCAATAAATCCTATGCGTCCCATGTGGTTCACCCTCAAGCTGGGAGCAGGCCTGTCTCCTTAGGCCTTCCAGAGATGGGCACTCACGTTGGCCTTTACTGAATTCGTCCCTATCAGGACCTCCTTCAACTAACAAGTCGTTTAGTTCAGGATGATCGTTGGGGTCGAATACTTCAGGCATCGCCATTTCCTCGTCAGGCTCGGGCGATCGACCAACTTCCTCCACCGCAGTGGTAGGCGAGCTCGGGGGAATATTTTCTTTCCCTCGTCGTGACTTGTTGACTCCTTTCGCCTTGGGTTTCCCCTTCGGCTGGGGCGGCGTATTGGGCTTGGCCAATGCTGCCCGTGCTTGAGACCGTGTGTAGGGTCGTTCGGCAGTGTCTCCTACGAGCCCTAAAGCTCTGAGATCATTACCTAACAAGACCTTTCCCGGGACGTTTCTCTGAATGCTCACTGGAATCCTGACTGCTGTACCATTTAAAGTAAGATTAACAGGGATCACGGGAAACATGCGGAGGGGGCCGTCAGCCAACTTAGTGGGCATCAGAGTAGCTCTGGCAACTTCCTCTGAGTCTACCAAGGTAGAATCCACTACAGTGCGACTGCACCCACTATCCCTAAGAGCTGGAGTGTCTACTCCATTGATCAGCACACTGTCTTTAAAGTAGTGCTTGGTATTATCCGGAATCCTAGCATACGCCTCTGCGACTTTAGGCTCCCAGGAACCCAGGGACACTAAAACTACCTCAGCCTCTATTCCGCTGGGAAATGAGTCTGAGGAGAAGGATGCTCCTGTAATCTCTTCTTCCTCGTAGGAGGAGAAGGCCAGATTAGCGGAGTGGACCCCCAAAGGTCTAACCTTACAACGGGGATCCCCCTTCACATGGTCAGTTGCTCCACAAGCAAAACAAGATCCAATGGGTCTGTTTACATAGGGAGGCTTATTGTAACCAGAGTTCTGTTTCGGAGGCGGACCTCCACTACCCTGTGAGTTCTCTTGTGTCTTACCCTTGTTTTTCTTTTTGTGGCCCTTTTGGGAAGAAGATTTAGCAGATTCTCCACCCTCCATATCTTTGGACTTTTTCCCTTCCTCCTGCTTACCAGGATGAGTTTTGTCCTTATGGGACACTCGATGTGACACCCATAAGTCGGCGGCCATGGCCAGCTTCTTAGGATCTATCTCCTTCGAATCGGCCAAGTGCTGCTTAAGCTCCGGGGAAGAAGAAGCAAAAATGTGTTCCAGCATGACAAGATTTATCATGCCGGCGAAGGTAGAAACCTTATAGCCTTCGACCCAGCCAGTTAAGTTTTTCAAAGATTCAGTGACATAAGATACCCAAGTACCACCTTCCTTTTTCTTATACTCTCGAAAACGCTTTAAATATTGGGCCGGAGTCTTCCCAAACTTTAAAATGAGAGCCTGCTTCAACATTGCGAAATCAGCTCGCTCAGCCTTCGACATCTCCATAATGGCACTACAGCCAGAATGGGGCAGTCTACTGAGCAACCACGCAATCTTGTCAGCATTGTCAACTTTCTGAACTTCGCATGCATACTCAAACGCATTCAGCCAGTCCATAATGTCATTCCGTTCCTCATACACACTGAGCAGATCTTTTGGAAACCGTGGATGAGAGGAGGCCCCAGACCCATGTCCAGGACCCGTGGACCCATTTGCAACCTGAAGCTTGGCCAGTTCCAACTGGTGATCCCTGTCTTTTTGTTTTTCTGCCTGTTCGATTTTCAGTTTGGCTATGCTGAATTCAAGCTCCTGCTGCCTAAACCGCAGCTCTTGCTTCTTGAATTCAAACCTAGCCTCCCCATCAGCACTGGCAGAGGAAACATTAGACATCTCGTCCTCCCTGTCCTCGTGGTCGCGGTGGAACAGTGCGGCGGCAGAACCGTCGGTTCTGCCAGTGAGAGCAGCCCCACCACCTTCCGCACTGTCCTCAGAAGTAATAGCATCAAGCTGCGCTTCTTGTCACGCCACGATTCTTTGGATCATTTCCAATTTCGTGCCTTGAGAGGAAACACCTCTCTCCGCACACATCTTTTTCAGCGTTTCTGATTTGGAAGCATTTAAAGTTAACAACGTACTTGTTTCCATACTGTGTGATAGGACTATGGCCTTTTTAAAGTTATACTATAACAATTCACTACGTGTACTGTTTGGAATAACCCGAAATGCCCTAGCCCGTGCGCAACACCGGATACCTCCAGTCGTATCCCACCGCTGTACACCAATTTGTTAAGACGGATTTCTGAACTCTGTCCTGGTGGCGCAGAAGTTCAGAAGGCCAACCTAATTACTTGGAACAGGGTAACCTCTGGACAAGCCAGACCAATCAAGGTAGCGATCGCGGCGGTCAAGACTAGGTCTCAAGAGGGGTGAGGGTGACTGAAAGCCCGCAGTGAGCACACAAAGCAAGAGCGCTTAGAAACTACTCCAAACAGGTGTTATATCAAAAATATAAACACATTTATTTTAAGGCCTTTAAAACAACGACCGTAGCGAGAAAATCACAATAACACAGTATTAAGCCAACACATACCAAATCAACACAATATATATACAAATACACAGTCGCAAGCGTTTAAAGCACGAAATATGTAGTCCACCTGAAAGGGAAGGAAAACAGGCAGTGCAATAATGCTTTAGACTTAGTTCGCCTTCATAGGCACCTAACTAGATGGAAGTCCGAGCCCTGCGAAGAGTGGAGCCTTGTGCTCAAAGTACCTGCACACGCTGGTGCCAACGGGCAAAAGGGGAAGCTCTTCGGAGGAAGTCAGGCAGTTCGGATTAGTGCACAGCAGAAGAAGAACAGGGTCCGCAACTCAAGCGCAGCCTCCACAGCGGGCAGAAGCAGAGCGCGAGTACGGGCCAAAAGGGTGCTGTTTTACACAGCGGGGAAAAGCAATGGGTTACTGCAGGAGGGCGACCAGATCCTAGATATATCATATTGCATGCTGTAGGAAGGGTCTAAGGATTGGAATGGGAAGGACTTGGATATCACATCTCATGCTATAGATAGGCTCTCAGGTTTGGAAAGGGAAGGAGTTGGATATCACATTTCATGTTAGAGGAAGGATCTCAGGTTCGGTATTAGAGGCATTGAGATATCACATCTCATGCTATAGGAAGGGTCTCAGGATTGGAATGGGAAGGAGTTGGGTATCACATCTCATGCTATAGGAAGGGTCTCAGGTTTGGTATAAGCATTGAGATTTCACATCTCATGCTATAGGAAGGGTCTCAGGATTGGAATGGGAAGGAGTTGGATATCACATCTCATGTTATAGGAAGGATCTCAGGTTTGGTATAAGCATTGAGATATCACATCTCTGCTATCGGAAGGGTCTCGGGATTGGAATGGGAAGGAGTTGGATATCCCATCTCATGTTATAGGAAGAGTCTCAGGTTTGGTATTAGAAGCATTGAGATATCACATCTCATGCTATAGGAAGTGTCTCAGGATTGGAATGGGAAGGACTTGGAATCACTACTCATGCTATAGGGAGGGTCTCAAGTTTGATATTAGAAGCATTGAGATATCACATCTCATGCTATAGGAAGGGTCTCAGGATTGGAATGGGAAGGAGTTGGATATCACATCTCATGCTATAGGAAGGGTCTCACGTTTGGTGTAAGCAGTGAGATATCACATCTCATGCTATAGGAAGGGTCTCAGGATTGGAATGGGAAGGAGTTGGATATCACATCTCATGTTATAGGAAGGATATCAGGTTTGGTATAAGCATTGAGATATCACATCTCTGCTATCGGAAGGGTCTCAGGATTGGAATGGGAAGGAGTTGGATATTCCCATCTCATGTTATAGGAAGGGTCTCAGGTTTGGTATTAGAAGCATTGAGATATCACATCTCATGCTGTATGAAGGGTCTCAGGATTGGAATGGGAAGGAGTTGGATATCACATCTCATGCTATAGGAAGGGTCTCACGTTTGGTGTAAGCAGTGAGATATCACATCTCATGCTATAGGAAGGGTCTCAGGATTGGAATGGGAAGGAGTTGGATATCACATCTCATGTTATAGGAAGGATATCAGGTTTGGTATAAGCATTGAGATATCACATCTCTGCTATCGGAAGGGTCTCAGGATTGGAATGGGAAGGAGTTGGATATTCCCATCTCATGTTATAGGAAGGGTCTCAGGTTTGGTATTAGAAGCATTGAGATATCTCATCTCATGCTGTATGAAGGGTCTCAGGATTGGAATGGGAAGGAGTTGGATATCACATCTCATGCTAAAGGGAGGGTCTCAGGTTTGGAAGGGGAAGGATTTGGATATCACATCTCATGTTATAGGAAGGATCACAGGTTTGGTATTAGAAGCATTGAGATATCACATCTCATGCTATAGGAAGGGTCTCAGGTTTGGAACGGGAAGGAGTTGGATATCACATCTCATGTTATAGGAAGAGTCTCAGGTTTGGTATAAGCATTGAGATATCACATCTCTGCTATCAGAGGTGTCTCAGGATTGGGATGGGAAGGAGTTGGATATTACATCTCATGCTATAGGAAGGGTATCAGGTATGGAACGGGAAGGAGTTGGATATCCCATCTCATGTTATAGGACGGGTCTCAGGTTTGGTATTAGAAGCATTGAGATATCACATCGCATGCTGTAGGAAGGATCTCAGGTTTGGAATGGGAAGGAATTGGATATCACATCTCATGTCATAGGAAGTATCTCAGGTTTGGTATTAGAAGCATTGAGATATCACATCTCATGCTATAGGAATGGTCTCAGGATTGGAATGGGTAGGAGTTGGATATTACATTCTTGCTATAGGAAGGGTCTCATGTTTGGAATGGGAAGGAGTTGGATATCACATATGCTATAGGAAGGGTCTCAGGTTTGGAACGGGAAGGAGTTGGATATCACATCTCATGTTATAGGAAGGGTCTCAGGTTTGGTATAAGCATTGAGATATCACATCTCTGCTATCGGAGGTGGCTCAGGATTGGAATGGGAAGGAGTTGGATATCCCATCTCATGTTATAGGACGGGTCTCTGGTTTGGTATTAGAATCATTGAGATATCACATCGCATGCTGTAGGAAGGGTCTAAGGATTGGAATGGGATGGACTTGGATATCACATCTCATGCTATAGGTAGGCTCTCAGGTTTGGTATAAGCATTGAGATATCACATCTCATGCTATAGGAAGGGTCTCGGGATTGGAATGGGAAGGATTTGGATATCACATCTCATGCTATAGGAAGGGTCTCAGGTTTGGTATAAGCATGGAGATATCACTTCTCATGCTATAGGAAGTGTCTCAGGATTGGAATGGGAAGGAGTTGGATATCACATCTCATGTTATAGGAAGGATCTCAGGTTTGGTATTAGAAGCATTGAGACATCACATCTCATGCTATAGGAAGGGTCTCAGGATTGGAATGGGAAGGAGTTGGATATCACATCTCATGCTAAAGGGAGGGTCTCAGGTTTGGAAGGGGAAGGATTTGGATATTACATCTTGTGTTATAGGAATGATCTCAGGTTTGGTATTAGAAGCATTGAGATATCACATCTCATGCTATCGGAAGGATCTCAGGATTGGAATGGGAAGGAGTTCGATATCACATCTCATGCTATAGGAAGGGTCTCAGGATTGGAATGGGAAGGAGTTTTATATGACATCTCATGCCATAGGAAGGATCTCAGTTTTGGTTTTAGAAGCATTGAGACATCACATCTCATGTTATAGGAAGGGTCTCAGGATTGGAATGGGAAGGAGTTGGAAATCACATCTCATGCTATAGGAAGGGTCTCAGGTTTGGTATAAGCATTGAGATATCACATCTCATGCTATAGGAAGGGTCTCAGGATTGGAATGGGAAGGAGTTGTATATGACATCTCATGCCACAGGAAGGGTCTCAGGTTTGGTATAAGCATTGAGATATCACATCTCTGCTATCGGAAGGGTCTCAGGATTGCAATGGGAAGGAGTTGGATATCCCATCTTATGTTATAGGAAGGGTCTCAGGTTTGGTATTAGAAGCATTGAGATATCACATCTCATGCTATAGGAAGGGTCTCAGGATTGGAATGGGAAGGACTTGGATATCACATCTCATGCTATAGGGAGGGTCTCACGTTTGGAAAGGGAAGGAGTTGGATATCACATTTCATGTTAGAGGTAGGATCTCAGGTTTGTTATTAGAGGCATTGAGATATCACATCTCATGCTATCAGAAGGGTCTCAGGATTGGAATGGGAAGGAGTTGGATATCACATCTCATGCTAAAGGGAGGGTCGCAGGAATGGAAGGGGAAGGATTTGGATATCACATCTCATGTTATAGGAAGGATCTCAGGTTTGGTATTAGAAGCATTGAGATATCACATCTCATGCTATCGGAAGGATCTCAGGTTTGGTATTAGAGGCATTGAGATATCACATCTCATGCTAAAGGGAGGGTCTCGGGTTTGGAAGGGAAAGGATTTGGATATCACATCTCTTGTTATAGGAAGGATCACAGGTTTGGTATTAGAAGCATTGAGATATCACATCTCATGCTATCGGAAGGGTCTCAGGATTGGAATGGGAAGGAGTTGGATATCACATCTCATGCTATAGGAAGGGTCTCAGGTTTGGAACGGGAAGGAGTTGGATATCACATCTCATGTTATAGGAAGAGTCTCAGGTTTGGTATAAGCATTGAGATATCACATCTCTGCTATCGGAGGTGTCTCAGGATTGGGATGGGAAGGAATTGGATATCACATCTCATGCTATAGGAAGGGTATCAGTTTTGGAACATGAAGGATTTGGATATCACATCTCATGTTATTGGACCGGTCTCAGGTTTTGTAGAAGCATTGGCATATCACATCTCATGCTATCGGAAGGGTATCAGGATTGGATTTGGAAGGAGTTGGATATCCCATCTCATGCTATAGGAAGGGTCTCAGGATTGGAATGGGAAGGACTTGGATATCACATCTCATGCTGTAGGAAGGCTCTCAGGTTTGGAAAGGGAAGGAGTTGGATATCACATTTCATGTTAGAGGTAGGATCTCAGGTTTGGTATTAGAGACATTGAGATATCACACCTCATGCTATCAGAAGTGTTAGGAAAGATTTCGTAATTGTAGGTAATTTTCCTTCCATGTGGCAACCCCTAAACTTTTTGCTGTTGTTTTTCACCTTGTTCTTGACTTTGCCAGAGAAGTGCAGCCTTCTGCTGCACTCCTCTGGGCTTTCGCTCCTTTTCTCATGGGGAAACTGACATGCCCTTAAGACAGTCAGTACCGGGGAACGCTGTTTCCCGTAGTTTCTTTTATCATGTTGCGGCTTTAGTGCAACATGACACAAGAGGGCACTGTAAGCTAAGTTACAGCTCTCTTGGGTCTCTAGCCTTCTACGGGCCCTAGATACTCGTTTAGGATTGTATCTGATCGGTGCAAGTAATTCAGGGACGGGAATGGTGGCAGCGATCGTTTTCTTGTGTTTTGAGCTCCTTTTGGCGTTCTAAGCGCATTTCTCGCGCTTAACCCAAAATGGTGGCCTGGCTCCCAAAATGGCCAGACCACGAGGCTCCTTTGTCCTGTCCGCTGACCGTCTTGCTCCCTTCACCTTTCCCAGGTCGAGCCGACCCGGAGCCTTCCTTATTTGGGCATGTACTTTCCCGCGAAACACGGATGCTTTTGCGGGCTTCTACATGTCGTGTGTGTGCCTCCAGGATGTGGGCTGGGATGTCTGGTCCCAATACACATCCTGGGTGCCAGAGAGTCTAGGGTGGTGTGAATGCCTGGGACCACCGTGGTCCGTGATTGGTCCACGAATGGTGTGAGTGTTGATGAGCGGATCTCCCATCGGGTCCCCTCCGTTTTGGCGCGAAGGGAACCGTGGATAAGAGGGGGCTGGAAACACCACTACCATGTCGATCTCCTGAGTTCTCACGAACGAAGGAATACAGGAGCCAAGTATCCTGCAACCAAGAGGCTGGACCGAGGAATCGCTGGTGACCCGCTGAAGGACTCCTCCTTTGCACTGCTGTCGTCCTGTGAAACCCTTTCCTCCTTTGATCGAACCAGAAGGCCTGTACTGGTGCTTCGACCTTTGGAATAGCAGGAACAGCTATTCTCGGCAACTTCATCATCTCCTGCCAGTAAGCCTTCGGAAGCGTCTCTGGGCCATCCAGTTGACTGACCAGCTTACACGGGAGTCCTGCTCTGTAACCGCCGCCAGGTTGTGTAGTATCTCGAGTCCTTGTCACTCTCCCACGCTTCGTACTCTTGGCGTTCCCAGGTCTGAAGGGAGGAGTGGACATTTGGCTCAGATACACACGGCCGCTCCGTTGCCCTGCTGCGGCAACAAACTGTGCAGGTTTCTTCGATTGGGACGTCTTTGTGCTCTACACGACGACGAGGCGTTCCCTGCTCTTCTGAACCTGCCAGCTGCTGAAACTGACGCGGAGAAGCCTGGGTCTGCTTGCATCGGGGACCAGTGAGTAGCATAGCTAGGATCTGGTCGCCCTCCTGCAGGAGCCCATTGCTTTTCCCCGCTGTGTAAAACAGCACCCTTGTCCGTACTCGCGCTCTGCTTCTGCCCACTGTGGAGGCTGCGCTTGAGTCGTGGAACTTGTTCTTCTTCTTTCGTGCACTAAACTGAACTGCCTGACTTCCTTCAAAGAGCTTCTCCTTTTGCCCGTTGGCACCAGCGCGTGCAGGTACTTTGAGCACAAGGCTCCACTCTTCGCAGGGCTCGGACTTCCATCTAGTTAGGTGCCTCTGAAGGCGAACCGAGTCTAAGCATTATATCGCACTGCCTGTTTTCCTTCCCTTTTAGGTGGACTACACATTTCGTGCCTATAACGCTTGCGACTGTCGTATTTGTATATATATTGTGTGGATATGGTATGTGTTGGTTTAATATTGTGATATTGTGATTTTCTCGCTACGGTCATTGTTTTAAAGGCCTTAAAATAAATGTGTATATATTTTTTATATAACAACTGTTTGGAGTAGTTTGTAAGTGATCTTGCTTTGTGGGCTCATTACGAGCTTTCAGTCACCCTCACCCCTCTTGAGACCTAGTCTTGCCCGCCGCGATCGCTACCTTGATTGGTCTGGCTCGTCCAGAGGTTACCCTGTTCCAAGTAACTAGGTTGGCCTTCTGAACTTCTGCGCCACCAGGACAGAGTTCAGAAATCCGTCTTAACAAGAAGGGTATCAGGATTGGAATGGGAAGGAGTTGGATATCACATCTCATGCTAAAGGGAGGGTCTCAGGTTTGGAAGGGGAAGGATTTAGATATCACATCTCATGTTATAGGAAGGATCTCAGGTTTGGTATTAGAAGCATTGAGATATCACATCTCATGCTATCGGAAGGATCTCAGGTTTGGTATTAAAAGCATTGAGATATCACATCTCATGCTATAGGAAGGGTCTCAGGATTGGAATGGGAAGGAGTTGGATATCACATCTCATGTTATAGGAAGGATCTCAGGTTTGGTATTAGAAGCATTGAGATATCACATCTCATGCTAAAGGAAGGGTCTCAGGATTGGAATGGGAAGGAGTTGGATATCACATCTCATGCTAAAGGAAGGTTCTCAGTTTTGGTAGAAGCATTGCGATATCACATCTCATGCTATAGGAAGGGTCTCAGGATTGGAATCGGAAGGAGTTGGATATCACATCTCATGCTATAGGAAGGGTCTCAGGTTTGGTATAAGCATTGAAATATCACATCTCTGCTATCGGAAGGGTCTCAAGATTGGAATGGGAAGGACTTAGATATCACATCTCATGCTATAGGGAGGGTCTCAGTTTTGATATCAGAAGCATTGAGATATCACATCTCATGCTATCGGAAGGGTCTCAGGATTGGAATGGGAGGAGCTGGATATCACATCTCATGCTAAAGGAAGGGTCTCAGGTTTGGAAGGGGAAGGATTTGGATATCACATCTCATGTTATAGGACGGGTCTCAGGTTTGGTATTAGAAGCATTGTGATATCACATCTCATGCTATAGGAAGTGTCTCAGGATTGGAATGGGAAGGAGTTGGATATCACATCTCATGCTATAGGAAGGGTTTCAGGTTTGGTAGAAGCATTGAGATATCACATCTCATGCTATGGGAAGAGTCTCAGGTTTGGGAAGGGAAGGATTTGGATTTCACATCTCATGTTATAGGATGGTTCTCATGTTTGGTTTTTGAAGCATTGAGATATCACATCTCATGCTATCGGAAGGGTCTCAGGTTTGGAATGGGAAGGAGTTGGATATCACATCTCATGTTATAGGAAGGATCTCAGGTTTGGTATTAGAAGCATTGAGATATCACATCTCATGCTATAGGAAGGGTCTCAGGATTGGAATGGCAAGGAGTTGGATATCACATCTCATGCTAAAGGAAGGTCTCAGGTTTGATAGAAGCATTGAGATATCACATCTCATGCTATAGGAAGGAACTCAGGATTGGAATGGGAAGGAGTTGGATATCACATCTCATGCCATAGGAAGGGTTATCAGATTTGGTATAAACATTGAGATATCACATCTCATGCTATAGGAAGGATCTCAGGTTTGGTATTAGAAGCATTGAGACATCACATCTCATGCTATAGGAAGGGTCTCAGGTTTGGTATAAGCATTGAGATATCACCACATCCCATGCTATAGGAAGGGTCTCAGGATTGGAATTGGAAGTTGTATATGACATCTCATGCCATAGGAAGGATCTCAGATTTGGTATAAGCATTGAGATATCACATCTCTGCTATCGGAAGGGTATCAGGATTGGAATGGGAAGGAGTTGGATATCCCATCTCATGTTATAGGAAGAGTCTCAGGTTTGGTATTAGAAGCATTGAGACATCACATCTCATGCTATAGGAAGGGTCTCAGGATTGGAATAGGAAGGAGTTGGATATCCCATCTCATGTTATAGGAAGGGTCTCAAGTTTGATATTAGAAGCATTGAGATATCACATCTCATGATATCGGAAGGGTCTCAGGATTGGAATGGGAAGGAGTTGGATATCACATCTCATGATAAAGGAAGGGTCTCAGGATTGGAATGGGAAGGACTTGGATATCACATCTCATGCTTTAGGAAGGCTCTCAGGTTTGGAAGGGGAAGGAGTTGGATAACACATTTCATGTTAGAGGTAGAATCGCAGGTTTGGAATTAGAGGCATTGAGATATCACATCTCATGCTATCAGAAGGGTCTCAGGATTGGGATGGGAAGGCGTTGGATATCACATCTCATGCTATAGGGAGGGTCTCAGATTTGGAAGGGGAAGGATTTGGATATCACATCTCATGTTATAGGAACGATCTCAGGTTTGGTATTAGAAGCATTGAGATATCACTTCTCATGCTATCGGAAGGATCTCAGGTTTAGTATTAGAGGCATTGAAACATCACATCTCATGCTATCGGAAGGGTATCAGGATTGGATTTGGAAGTAGTTGGATATCCCATCTCATGCTATCTACCAAACCTGAGACCCTTCCTTTAGCATGAGATGTGATATCCAACTCCTTCCCATTCCAATCCTGAGACCCTTCCTATAGCATGAGATGTGATATCTCAATGCTTCTAATGCCAAACCTGAGACCCTTCCTATAGCATGAGATGGGAAATGTGATATCCAACTCCTTCCCCTTCCAAACCTGAGAGCCTTCCTATAGCATGAGATGTGATATCCAACTCCTTCCCATTCCAATCCTGAGACCCTTATTATACCATGAGATGTCATATCTCAATGCTTCTAATACCAAACCTGAGACCCGTCCTAAAACATGAGATGTGAGATCCAAATCCTTCCCCTTCCAAACATGAGACCTTTCCTTTAGCATGAGATGTGATATCCAACTCCTTACCATTCCAATCCTGAGACCCTTCCGATAGCATGAGATGTGCTATCTCAATGCTTCTAATATCAAACCTGAGATTCTACCTCTAACATGAAATGTGATATCCAACTCCTTCCCCTTCCAAACCTGAGCCCCTTCCTATAGCATGAGATGGGATATCCAACTACTTCCAAATCCAATCCTGATACCCTTACGATAGCATGAGATGTGATATTTCAATGCCTGTAATACTAAACCTGAGATCCTTCCGATAGCATGAGAAGTGATATCTCAATGCTTCTAATACCAAACCTGAGATCCTTCCTATAACATGAGATGTGATATCCAAGTCCTTCCCATTCCAATCCTGAGACCCTTCCTTTATCATGAGATGTGATATCCAACTCCTTCCCATTCCAATCCTGAGACCTTTCCGATATCATGAGATGTGATATCTCAATGCTTCTAATATCAAACTTGAGACCCTCCCTACAGCATGAGATGTGATATCCAAGTCCTTCCCATTCCAATCCTGAGACCCTTCCTATAGCATGAGATGTGATATCTCAATGCTTCTAATACCAAACCTGAGACCCTTCCTATGACATGAGATGGGATATCCAACTCCTTCCCATTCCAATCCTGAGACCCTTCGGATAGCAGAGATATGATATCTCAATGCTTATACCAAGCCTGAGACCCTTCCTACAGCATGAGATGTGATATCCAAGTCCTTCCCATTCCAATCCTGAGACCCTTCCTATAGCATGAGATGTGATATCTGAATGCTTCTAATACCAAACCTGAGACCCTTCCTATGACATGAGATGGGATATCCAACTCCTTCCCATTCCAATCCTGAGACCCTTCCTATAGCATGAGATGTGATGTCTCAATGCTTCTAATACCAAACCTGAGATCCTTCCTATAACATGAGATGTGATATCCAACTCCTTCCCATTCCAATCCTGAGACCCTTCCTATAGCATGAGATGTGATATTTCACTGCTTATACCAAACCTGAGACCCTTCCTATAGCATGAGATGTGATATCCAACTCCTTCCCATTCCAATCCTGAGACCCTTCCTATAGCATGAGATGTGATATCTCAATGCTTCTAATATCAAACTTGAGACCCTCCCTATAGCATGAGACGTGATATCCAACTCCTTCCCATTCCAATCCTGAGACTCTTCCTATAGCATGAGATGTGATATCTCAATGCTTCTACCAAACCTGAGACCCTTCCTATAACATGAGATGGGATATCCAACTCCTTCCCATTCCAATCCTCAGACACTTCCTATAGCATGAGATGTGATATCTCAATGCTTCTAATACCAAACCTGAGACCCTTCCTATGGCATGAGATTTGATATCAAACTCCTTCCCATTCCAATCCTGAGACCCTTCCTATAGCATGAGATTTGATATCCAACTCCTTCCCATTCCAATCCTGAAACCCTTCCTATACCATGAGATGTGATATCTTAATGCTTCTAATACCAAACCTGAGACCCGTCCTATAACATGAGATGTGATATCCAAATCCTTCCCCTTCCAAACCTGAGACCCTTCCTTTAGCATGAGATGTGATATCCAGCTCCTTCCCATTCCAATCCTGAGACCCTTCCGATGGCATGAGATGTGATATCTCAATGCTTCTAATATCAAAACTGAGACCCTCCCTATAGCATGAGATGTGATATCTAAGTCCTTCCCATTCCAATCCTGAGTCCCTTCCGATAGCAGAGATGTGATATCTCAATGCTTATACCAAACCTGAGACCCTTCCTATGGCATGAGATGTGATATCCAACTCCTTCCCATTTCAATCCTGAGACCCTTCCTATAGCATGAGATGTGATATCTCAATGCTTCTACCAAACATGAGACCCTTCCTTTAGCATGAGATGTGATATCCATCTCCTTCCCATTCCAATCCTGAGACCCTTCCTATAGCATGAGATGTGATATCTCAATGCTTCTAATACCAAACCTGAGATCCTTCCGATAACATGAGATGTGATATCCAAATCCTTCCCCTTCCAAACCTGAGACCCTCCCTTTAGCATGAGATGTGATATCCAACTCCTTCCCATTCCAATCCTGAGACCCTTCTGATAGCATGAGATGTGATATCTCAATTCTTCTAATACTAAACCTGAGATACTTCCGATAGCATAAGAAGTGATGTCTCAATGCTTCTAATACCAAACCTGGGACCCGTCCTATAACATGAGATATTATATCCAAATCCTTCCCATTCCAATCCTGAAACCCTTCCTTTAGCATGAAATGTGATATCTCAATGTTTCTAATAAAAAACCTGAGACCCTTCCTATAGCAAGAGATGTGATATCCAGCTCCTTCCCATTCCAATCCTGAGACCCTTCCGATAGCATGAGATGTGATATCTCAATGCTTCTAATATCAAAACTGAAACCCTCCCTATAGCATGAGATGTGATATCTAAGTCCTTCCCATTCCAATCCTGAGACCCTTCCGATAGCAGAGATGTGATATCTCAATGCTTATACTAAACCTGAGACCCTTCCTATGGCATGAGATGTGATATCCAACTCCTTCCCATTTCAATCCTGAGACCCTTCCTATAGCATGAGATGTGATATCTCAATGCTTCTACCAAACATGAGACCCTTCCTTTAGCATGAGATGTGATATCCATCTCCTTCCCATTCCAATCCTGAGACCCTTCCTATAGCATGAGATGTGATATCTCAATGCTTCTAATACCAAACCTGAGATCCTTCCGATAACATGAGATGTGATATCCAAATCCTTCCCCTTCCAAACCCGAGACCCTCCCTTTAGCATGAGATGTGATATCCAACTCCTTCCTATTCCAATCCTGAGACCCTTCTGATAGCATGAGATGTGATATCTCAATGCTTCTAATACTAAACCTGAGATCCTTCCGATAGCATGAGAAGTGATATCTCAATGCTTCTAATACCAAACCTGGGACCCGTCCTATAACATGAGATATGATATCCAAATCCTTCCCATTCCAATCCTGAAACCCTTCCTTTAGCATGAGATGTGATATCTCAATGTTTCTAATAAAAAACCTGAGACCGTTCCTATAGCATGACAAGGGATATCCAACTCCTTCCCATTCCAATCCTGAGACCCTTCCTATAGCAAGAGATGTGATATCCAAATCCTTCCCATTCCAATCCTGAGATGCTATCTATAACATGAGATGTGATACCCAATTATTTCCCATTCCAAACCTGAGACCCTTCCTATTGGATGAGATGTGATATCCAACACCTTCCCATTCCAATCCTGACACCCTTCCTATACCATGAGATGTGATATCTCAACGCGTCTAATACCAAACCTGGGACTCGTCCTATAACATGAGATATGATATCCAAATCCTTCCCCTTCCAAACCTGAGACCCTTCCTTTAGCATGAGATGTGATATCCAAATCCTTCCCATTCCAATCCTGAAACCCCTCCTGTAGCATGAGATGTGATATCTCAATGTTTCTAAT
The DNA here is from genome assembly GCF_040938575.1 of Ambystoma mexicanum. Taxonomy (NCBI): domain Eukaryota; kingdom Metazoa; phylum Chordata; class Amphibia; order Caudata; family Ambystomatidae; genus Ambystoma; species Ambystoma mexicanum. The sequence goes on from NW_027182501.1 coordinate 673,610, forward strand.
AAAAAACTGAGACCCTTCCTATAGCAAGAGATGTGATATCCAAATCCTTCCCATTTCAATCCTGAGACCCTACCTAAAGCATGAGATGTGATATCCAACTCCTTCCCATTCCAACCTGAGACCCTTCCTATAACATGAGATGTGATATCCAACTCCTTCCCATTCCAATCCTGAAACCCTTCCTATAGCATGAGATGTGATATCTCAATGTTTCTAATAAAAAACCTGAGACCCTTCCAATAGCAAGAGATGTGCTATCCAAATCCTTCCCATTCCAATCCTGAGACCCTTCCTATAACATGAGATGTGATATCCAACTCCTTCCCATTCCAACCTGAGACGTTTCCTATAGCATGAGAAGGGATATCCAACTCCTTCCCATTCCAATCCTGAGACCCTTCCTATAGCAAGAGATGTGATATCCAAATCCTTCCCATTCCAATCCTGAGATCCTTCCTATAACATGAGATGTGATACCCAATTATTTCCCATTCCAAACCTGAGACCCTTCCTATTGGATGAGATGTGATATCCAACACCTTCCCATTCCAATCCTGACACCCTTCCTATACCATGAGATGTGATATCTCAATGCTTCTAATACCAAACCTGGGACCCGTCCTATAACATGAGATATGATATCCAAATCCTTCCCCTTCCAAACCTGAGACCCTTCCTTTAGCATGAGATGTGATATCCAAATCCTTCCCATTCCAATCCTGAAACCCCTCCTATAGCATGAGATGTGATATCTCAATGTTTCTAATAAAAAACTGAGACCCTTCCTATAGCAAGAGATGTGATATCCAAATCCTTCCCATTTCAATCCTGAGACCCTACCTAAAGCATGAGATGTGATATCCAACTCCTTCCCATTCCAACCTGAGACCGTTCCTATAGCATGAGAAGGGATATCCAACTCCTTCCCATTCCAATCCTGAGACCCTTCCTATAGCAAGAGATGTGATATCCAAATCCTTCCCATTCCAATCCTGAGATGCTTCCTATAACATGAGATGTGATACCCAATTATTTCCCATTCCAAACCTGAGACCCTTCCTATTGGATGAGATGTGATATCCAACACCTTCCCATTCCAATCCTGACACCCTTCCTATACCATGAGATGTGATATCTCAATGCGTCTAATACCAAACCTGGGACTCGTCCTATAACATGAGATATGATATCCAAATCCTTCCCCTTCCAAACCTGAGACCCTTCCTTTAGCATGAGATGTGATATCCAAATCCTTCCCATTCCAATCCTGAAACCCCTCCTATAGCATGAGATGTGATATCTCAATGTTTCTAATAAAAAACTGAGACCCTTCCTATAGCAAGAGATGTGATATCCAAATCCTTCCCATTTCAATCCTGAGACCCTACCTATAACATGAGATGTGATATCCAACTCCTTCCCATTCCAACCTGAGACCCTTCCTATAACATGAGATGTGATATCCAACTCCTTCCCATTCCAATCCTGAAACCCTTCCTATAGCATGAGATGTGATATCTCAATGTTTCTAATAAAAAACCTGAGACCCTTCCAATAGCAAGAGATGTGATATCCAAATCCTTCCCATTCCAATCCTGAGACCCTTCCTATAACATGAGATGTGATATCCAACTCCTTCCCATACCAACCTGAGACCCTTCCTATTGCATGAGAAGGGATATCCAACTCCTTCCCATTCCAATCCTGAGACCCTTCCTATAGCAAGAGATGTGATATCCAAATCCTTCCCATTCCAATCCTGAGATCCTTCCTATAACATGAGATGTGATATCTCAATGCTTCTAATACCAAACCTGAGACCCTTCCTATGACATGAGATGGGATATCCAACTCCTTCCCATTCCAATCCTGAGACCCTTCGGGTAGCATAGATGTGATATCTCAATGCTTATACCAAGCCTGAGACCCTTCCTATGGCATGAGATGTGATATCCAACTCCTTCCCATTCCAATCCTGAGACCCTTCCTATAGCATGAGATGTGATGTCTCAATGCTTCTAATACCAAACCTGAGATCCTTCCTATAACATGAGATGTGATATCCAACTCCTTCCCATTCCAATCCTGAGACCCTTCCTATAGCATGAGATGTGATATCTCACTGCTTATACCAAACCTGAGACCCTTCCTATAGCATGAGATGTGATATCCAACTCCTTCCCATTCCAATCCTGAGACCCTTCCTATAGCATGAGATGTGATATCTCAATGCTTCTAATATCAAACTTGAGACCCTCCCTATAGCATGAGACGTGATATCCAACTCCTTCCCATTCCAATCCTGAGACTCTTCCTATAGCATGAGATGTGATATCTCAATGCTTCTACCAAACCTGAGACCCTTCCTATAACATGAGATGGGATATCCAACTCCTTCCCATTCCAATCCTCAGACACTTCCTATAGCATGAGATGTGATATCTCAATGCTTCTAATACCAAACCTGAGACCCTTCCTATGGCATGAGATTTGATATCAAACTCCTTCCCATTCCAATCCTGAGACCCTTCCTATAGCATGAGATATGATATCCAACTCCTTCCCATTCCAATCCTGAAACCCTTCCTATACCATGAGATGTGATATCTTAATGCTTCTAAAACCAAACCTGAGACCCGTCCTATAACATGAGATGTGATATCCAAATCCTTACCCTTCCAAACCTGAGACCCTTCCTTTAGCATGAGATGTGATATCCAGCTCCTTCCCATTCCAATCCTGAGACCCTTCCGATAGCATGAGATGTGATATCTCAATGCTTCTAATATCAAAACTGAGACCCTCCCTATAGCATGAGATGTGATATCTAAGTCCTTCCCATTCCAATCCTGAGACCCTTCCAATAGCAGAGATGTGATATCTCAATGCTTATACCAAACCTGAGACCCTTCCTATGGCATGAGATGTGATATCCAACTCCTTCCCATTTCAATCCTGAGACCCTTCCTATAGCATGAGATGTGATATCTCAATGCTTCTACCAAACATGAGACTCTTCCTTTAGCATGAGATGTGATATCCATCTCCTTCCCATTCCAATCCTGAGACCCTTCCTATAGCATGAGATGTGATATCTCAATGCTTCTAATACCAAACCTGAGATCCTTCCGATAACATGAGATGTGATATCCAAATCCTTCCCCTTCCAAACCTGAGACCCTCCCTTTAGCATGAGATGTGATATCCAACTACTTCCCATTCCAATCCTGAGACCCTTCTGATAGCATGAGATGTGATATCTCAATGCTTCTAATACTAAACCTGAGATCCTTCCGATAGCATGAGAAGTGATATCTCAATGCTTCTAATACCAAACCTGGGACCCGTCCTATAACATGAGATATTATATCCAAATCCTTCCCATTCCAATACTGAAACCCTTCCTTTAGCATGAGATGTGATATCTCAATGTTTCTAATAAAAAACCTGAGACCCTTGCTATAGCAAGAGATGTGATATCCAAATCCTTCCCATTCCAATCCTGAGACCCTTCCTATAACATGAGATGTGATATCCAACTCCTTCCCATTCCAATCCTGAAACCCTTCCTATAGCATGAGATGTGATATCTCAATTTTTCTAATAAAAAACCTGAGACCCTTCCAATAGCAAGAGATGTGATATCCAAATCCTTCCCATTCCAATCCTGAGACCCTTCCTATAACATGAGATGTGATATCCAACTCCTTCCCATTCCAACCTGAGACCCTTCCTATAGCATGAGAAGGGATATCCAACGCCTTCCCATTCCAATCCTGACACCCTTCCTATACCATGAGATGTGATATCTCAATGCTTCTAATACCAAACCTGGGACCCGTCCTATAACATGAGATATGATATCCAAATACTTCCCCTTCCAAACCTGAGACCCTTCCTTTAGCATGAGATGTGATATCCAAATCCTTCCCATTCCAATCCTGAAACCCCTCCTATAGCATGAGATGTGATATCTCAATGTTTCTAATAAAAAACTGAGACCCTTCCTATAGCAAGAGATGTGATATCCAAATCCTTCCCATTCCAACCTGAGACCCTTCCTATAACATGAGATGTGATATCCAACTCCTTCCCATTCCAATCCTGAAACCCTTCCTATAGCATGAGATGTGATATCTCAATGTTTCTAATAAAAAACCTGAGATCCTTCCAATAGCAAGAGATGTGATATCCAAATCCTTCCCATTCCAATCCTGAGACCCTTCCTATAACATGAGATGTGATATCCAACTCCTTCCCATACCAACCTGAGACCCTTCCTATTGCATGAGAAGGGATATCCAACTCCTTCCCATTCCAATCCTGAGACCCTTCCTATAGCAAGAGATGTGATATCCAAATCCTTCCCATTCCAATCCTGAGATCCTTCCTATAACATGAGATGTGATATCTCAATGCTTCTAATACCAAACCTGAGACCCTTCCTATGACATGAGATGGGATATCCAACTCCTTCCCATTCCAATCCTGAGACCCTTCGGGTAGCATAGATGTGATATCTCAATGCTTATACCAAGCCTGAGACCCTTCCTATGGCATGAGATGTGATATCCAACTCCTTCCCATTCCAATCCTGAGACCCTTCCTATAGCATGAGATGTGATGTCTCAATGCTTCTAATACCAAACCTGAGATCCTTCCTATAACATGAGATGTGATATCCAACTCCTTCCCATTCCAATCCTGAGACCCTTCCTATAGCATGAGATGTGATATCTCACTGCTTATACCAAACCTGAGACCCTTCCTATAGCATGAGATGTGATATCCAACTCCTTCCCATTCCAATCCTGAGACCCTTCCTATAGCATGAGATGTGATATCTCAATGCTTCTAATATCAAACTTGAGACCCTCCCTATAGCATGAGACGTGATATCCAACTCCTTCCCATTCCAATCCTGAGACTCTTCCTATAGCATGAGATGTGATATCTCAATGCTTCTACCAAACCTGAGACCCTTCCTATAACATGAGATGGGATATCCAACTCCTTCCCATTCCAATCCTCAGACACTTCCTATAGCATGAGATGTGATATCTCAATGCTTCTAATACCAAACCTGAGACCCTTCCTATGGCATGAGATTTGATATCAAACTCCTTCCCATTCCAATCCTGAGACCCTTCCTATAGCATGAGATATGATATCCAACTCCTTCCCATTCCAATCCTGAAACCCTTCCTATACCATGAGATGTGATATCTTAATGCTTCTAAAACCAAACCTGAGACCCGTCCTATAACATGAGATGTGATATCCAAATCCTTACCCTTCCAAACCTGAGACCCTTCCTTTAGCATGAGATGTGATATCCAGCTCCTTCCCATTCCAATCCTGAGACCCTTCCGATAGCATGAGATGTGATATCTCAATGCTTCTAATATCAAAACTGAGACCCTCCCTATAGCATGAGATGTGATATCTAAGTCCTTCCCATTCCAATCCTGAGACCCTTCCAATAGCAGAGATGTGATATCTCAATGCTTATACCAAACCTGAGACCCTTCCTATGGCATGAGATGTGATATCCAACTCCTTCCCATTTCAATCCTGAGACCCTTCCTATAGCATGAGATGTGATATCTCAATGCTTCTACCAAACATGAGACTCTTCCTTTAGCATGAGATGTGATATCCATCTCCTTCCCATTCCAATCCTGAGACCCTTCCTATAGCATGAGATGTGATATCTCAATGCTTCTAATACCAAACCTGAGATCCTTCCGATAACATGAGATGTGATATCCAAATCCTTCCCCTTCCAAACCTGAGACCCTCCCTTTAGCATGAGATGTGATATCCAACTACTTCCCATTCCAATCCTGAGACCCTTCTGATAGCATGAGATGTGATATCTCAATGCTTCTAATACTAAACCTGAGATCCTTCCGATAGCATGAGAAGTGATATCTCAATGCTTCTAATACCAAACCTGGGACCCGTCCTATAACATGAGATATTATATCCAAATCCTTCCCATTCCAATACTGAAACCCTTCCTTTAGCATGAGATGTGATATCTCAATGTTTCTAATAAAAAACCTGAGACCCTTGCTATAGCAAGAGATGTGATATCCAAATCCTTCCCATTCCAATCCTGAGACCCTTCCTATAACATGAGATGTGATATCCAACTCCTTCCCATTCCAATCCTGAAACCCTTCCTATAGCATGAGATGTGATATCTCAATTTTTCTAATAAAAAACCTGAGACCCTTCCAATAGCAAGAGATGTGATATCCAAATCCTTCCCATTCCAATCCTGAGACCCTTCCTATAACATGAGATGTGATATCCAACTCCTTCCCATTCCAACCTGAGACCCTTCCTATAGCATGAGAAGGGATATCCAACGCCTTCCCATTCCAATCCTGACACCCTTCCTATACCATGAGATGTGATATCTCAATGCTTCTAATACCAAACCTGGGACCCGTCCTATAACATGAGATATGATATCCAAATACTTCCCCTTCCAAACCTGAGACCCTTCCTTTAGCATGAGATGTGATATCCAAATCCTTCCCATTCCAATCCTGAAACCCCTCCTATAGCATGAGATGTGATATCTCAATGTTTCTAATAAAAAACTGAGACCCTTCCTATAGCAAGAGATGTGATATCCAAATCCTTCCCATTTCAATCCTGAGACCCTACCTATAACATGAGATGTGATATCCAACTCCTTCCCATTCCAACCTGAGACCCTTCCTATAGCATGAGATGTGATGTCTCAATGCTTCTAATACCAAACCTGAGATCCTTCCTATAACATGAGATGTGATATCCAACTCCTTCCCATTCCAATCCTGAGGCCCTTCCTATAGCATGAGATGTGATATCTCACTGCTTATACCAAACCTGAGACCCTTCCTATAGCATGAGATGTGATATCCAACTCCTTCCCATTCCAATCCTGAGACCCTTCCTATAGCATGAGATGTGATATCTCAATGCTTCTAATATCAAACTTGAGACCCTCCCTATAGCATGAGACGTGATATCCAACTCCTTCCCATTCCAATCCTGAGACTCTTCCTATAGCATGAGATGTGATATCTCAATGCTTCTACCAAACCTGAGACCCTTCCTATAACATGAGATGGGATATCCAACTCCTTCCCATTCCAATCCTCAGACACTTCCTATAGCATGAGATGTGATATCTCAATGCTTCTAATACCAAACCTGAGACCCTTCCTATGGCATGAGATTTGATATCAAACTCCTTCCCATTCCAATCCTGAGACCCTTCCTATAGCATGAGATATGATATCCAACTCCTTCCCATTCCAATCCTGAAACCCTTCCTATACCATGAGATGTGATATCTTAATGCTTCTAATACCAAACCTGAGACCCGTCCTATAACATGAGATGTGATATCCAAATCCTTCCCCTTCCAAACTTGAGACCCTTCCTTTAGCATGAGATGTGATATCCAGCTCCTTCCCATTCCAATCCTGAGACCCTTCCGATAGCATGAGATGTGATATATCAATGCTTCTAATATCAAAACTGAGACCCTCCCTATAGCATGAGATGTGATATCTAAGACCTTCCCATTCCAATCCTGAGACCCTTCCGATAGCAGAGATGTGATATCTCAATGCTTATACCAAACCTGAGACCCTTCCTATGGCATGAGATGTGATATCCAACTCCTTCCCATTTCAATCCTGAGACCCTTCCTACAGCATGAGATGTGATATCTCAATGCTTCTACCAAACATGAGACCCTTCCTTTAGCATGAGATGTGATATCCATCTCCTTCCCATTCCAATCCTGAGACCCTTCCTATAGCATGAGATGTGATATCTCAATGCTTCTAATACCAAACCTGAGATCCTTCCGATAACATGAGATGTGATATCCAAATCCTTCCCCTTCCAAACCTGAGACCCTCCCTTTAGCATGAGATGTGATATCCAACTCCTTCCCATTCCAATCCTGAGACCCTTCTGATAGCATGAGATGTGATATCTCAATGCTTCTAATACTAAACCTGAGATCCTTCCGATAGCATGAGAAGTGATATCTCAATGCTTCTAATACCAAACCTGGGACCCGTCCTATAACATGAGATATTATATCCAAATCCTTCCCATTCCAATCCTGAAACCCTTCCTTTAGCATGAGATGTGATATCTCAATGTTTCTAATAAAAAACCTGAGACCCTTCCTATAGCAAGAGATGTGATATCCAGCTCCTTCCCATTCCAATCCTGAGACCCTTCCGATAGCATGAGATGTGATATCTCAATGCTTTTTATATCAAAACTGAGACCCTCCCTAAAGCATGAGATGTGATATCTAAGTCCTTCGCATTCCAATCCTAAGACCCTTCCGATAGCAGAGATGTGATATCTCAATGCTTATACCAAACCTGAGACCCTTCCTATGGCATGAGATGTGATATCCAACTCCTTCCCATTTCAATCCTGAGACCCTTCCTATAGCATGAGATGTGATATCTCAATGCTTCTACCAAACATGAGACCCTTCCTTTAGCATGAGATGTGATATCCATCTCCTTCCCATTCCAATCCTGAGACCCTTCCTATAGCATGAGATGTGATATCTCAATGCTTCTAATACCAAACCTGAGATCCTTCCGATAACATGAGATGTGATATCCAAATCCTTCCCCTTCCAAACCTGAGACCCTCCCTTTAGCATGAGATGTGATATCCAACTCCTTCCCATTCCAATCCTGAGACCCTTCTGATAGCATGAGATGTGATATCTCAATGTTTCTAATAAAAAACCTGAGACCCTTCCTATAGCAAGAGATGTGATATCCAGCTCCTTCCCATTCCAATCCTGAGACCCTTCCGATAGCATGAGATGTGATATCTCAATGCTTTTTATATCAAAACTGAGACCCTCCCTAAAGCATGAGATGTGATATCTAAGTCCTTCGCATTCCAATCCTAAGACCCTTCCGATAGCAGAGATGTGATATCTCAATGCTTATACCAAACCTGAGACCCTTCCTATGGCATGAGATGTGATATCCAACTCCTTCCCATTTCAATCCTGAGACCCTTCCTATAGCATGAGATGTGATATCTCAATGCTTCTACCAAACATGAGACCCTTCCTTTAGCATGAGATGTGATATCCATCTCCTTCCCATTCCAATCCTGAGACCCTTCCTATAGCATGAGATGTGATATCTCAATGCTTCTAATACCAAACCTGAGATCCTTCCGATAACATGAGATGTGATATCCAAATCCTTCCTCTTCCAAACCTGAGACCCTCCCTTTAGCATGAGATGTGATATCCAACTCCTTCCCATTCCAATCCTGAGACCCTTCTGATAGCATGAGATGTGATATCTCAATGCTTCTAATACTAAACCTGAGATCCTTCCGATAGCATGAGAAGTGATATCTCAATGCTTCTAATACCAAACCTGGGACCCTTCCTATAACATGAGATATTATATCCAAATCCTTCCCATTCCAATCCTGAAACCCTTCCTTTAGCATGAGATGTGATATCTCAATGTTTCTAATAAAAAACCTGAGACCCTTCCTATAGCAAGAGATGTGATATCCAGCTCCTTCCCATTCCAATCCTGAGACCCTTCCGATAGCATGAGATGTGATATCTCAATGCTTTTTATATCAAAATTGAGACCCTCCATATAGCATGAGATGTGATATCTAAGTCCTTCGCATTCCAATCCTGAGACCCTTCCGATAGCAGAGATGTGATATCTCAATGCTTATACCAAACTTGAGACCCTTCCTATGGCATGAGATGTGATATCCAACTCCTTCCCATTTCAATCCTGAGACCCTTCCTATAGCATGAGATGTGATATCTCAATGCTTCTAACAAACATGAGACCCTTCCTTTAGCATGAGATGTAATATCCATCTCCTTCCCATTCCAATCCTGAAACCCCTCCTATAGCATGAGATGTGATATCTCAATGTTTCTAATAAAAAACTGAGACCCTTCCTATAGCAAGAGATGAGATATCCAAATCCTTCCCATTTCAATCCTGAGACCCTACCTATAACATGAGATGTGATATCCAACTCCTTCCCATTCCAACCTGAGACCCTTCCTATAGCATGAGATGTGATGTCTCAATGCTTCTAATACCAAACCTGAGATCCTTCCTATAACATGAGATGTGATATCCAACTCCTTCCCATTCCAATCCTGAGGCCCTTCCTATAGCATGAGATGTGATATCTCACTGCTTATACCAAACCTGAGACCCTTCCTATAGCATGAGATGTGATATCCAACTCCTTCCCATTCCAATCCTGAGACCCTTCCTATAGCATGAGATGTGATATCTCAATGCTTCTAATATCAAACTTGAGACCCTCCCTATAGCATGAGACGTGATATCCAACTCCTTCCCATTCCAATCCTGAGACTCTTCCTATAGCATGAGATGTGATATCTCAATGCTTCTACCAAACCTGAGACCCTTCCTATAACATGAGATGGGATATCCAACTCCTTCCCATTCCAATCCTCAGACACTTCCTATAGCATGAGATGTGATATCTCAATGCTTCTAATACCAAACCTGAGACCCTTCCTATGGCATGAGATTTGATATCAAACTCCTTCCCATTCCAATCCTGACACCCTTCCTATACCATGAGATGTGATATCTCAATGTTTCTAATACAAAACTGAGACCCTTCCTATAGCAAGAGATGTGATATCCAAATCCTTCCCATTTCAATCCTGAAACCCCTCCTAAAGCATGAGATCTGATATCTCAATGTTTCTAATAAAAAACTGAGACCCTTCCTATAGCAAGAGATGTGATATCCAAATCCTTCCCATTTCAATCCTGAGACCCTACCTATAACATGAGATGTGATATCCAACTCCTTCCCATTCCAACCTGAGACCCTCCCTTTAGCATGAGATGTGATATCCAACTCCTTCCCATTCCAATCCTGAGACCCTTCTGATAGCATGAGATGTGATATCTCAATGCTTCTAATACTAAACCTGAAATCCTTCCGATAGCATGAGAAGTGATATCTCAATGCTTCTAATACCAAACCTGGGACCCGTCCTATAACATGAGATATTATATCCAAATCCTTCCCATTCCAATCCTGAAACCCTTCCTTTAGCATGAGATGTGATATCTCAATGTTTCTAATAAAAAACCTGAGACCCTTCCTATAGCAAGAGATGTGATATCCAAATCCTTCCCATTCCAATCCTGAGACCCTTCCTATAACATGAGATGTGATATCCAACTCCTTCCCATTCCAATCCTGAAACCCTTCCTATAGCATGAGATGTGATATCTCAATTTTTCTAATAAAAAACCTGAGACCCTTCCAATAGCAAGAGATGTGATATCCAAATCCTTCCCATTCCAACCTGAGACCCTTCCTATAGCATGAGAAGGGATATCCAACTCCTTCCCATTCCAATCCTGAGACCCTTCCTATAGCAAGAGATGTGATATCCAAATCCTTCCCATTCCAATCCTGAGATCCTTCCTATAACATGAGATGTGATACCCAATTATTTCCCATTCCAAACCTGAGACCCTTCCTATTGGATGAGATGTGATATCCAACACCTTCCCATTCCAATCCTGACACCCTTCCTATACCATGAGATGTGATATCTCAATGCTTCTAATACCAAACCTGGGACCCGTCCTATAACATGAGATATGATATCCAAATCCTTCCCCTTCCAATCCTGAAACCCCTCCTATAGCATGAGATGTGATATCTCAATGTTTCTAATAAAAAACTGAGACCCTTCCTATAGCAAGAGATGTGATATCCAAATCCTTCCCATTTCAATCCTGAGACCCTACCTATAACATGAGATGTGATATCCAACTCCTTCCCATTCCAACATGAGACCCTTCCTATAGCATGAGATGTGATGTCTCAATGCTTCTAATACCAAACCTGAGATCCTTCCTATAAAATGAGATGTGATATCCAACTCCTTCCCATTCCAATCCTGAGGCCCTTCCTATAGCATGAGATGTGATATCTCACTGCTTATACCAAACCTGAGACCCTTCCTATAGCATGAGATGTGATATCCAACTCCTTCCCATTCCAATCCTGAGACAATTCCTATAGCATGAGATGTGATATCTCAATGCTTCTAATATCAAACTTGAGACCCTCCCTATAGCATGAGACGTGATATCCAACTCCTTCCCATTCCAATCCTGAGACTCTTCCTAAGCATGAGATGTGATATCACAATGCTTCTACCAAACCTGAGACCCTTCCTATAACATGAGATGGGATATCCAACTCCTTCCCATTCCAATCCTCAGACACTTCCTATAGCATGAGATGTGATATCTCAATGCTTCTAATACCAAACCTGAGACCCTTCCTATGGCATGAGATTTGATATCAAACTCCTTCCCATTCCAATCCTGAGACCCTTCCTATAGCATGAGATATGATATCCAACTCCTTCCCATTCCAATCCTGAAACCCTTCCTATACCATGAGATGTGATATCTTAATGATTCTAATACCAAACCTGAGACCCGTCCTATAACATGAGATGTGATATCCAAATCCTTCCCCTTCCAAACCTGAGACCCTTCCTTTAGCATGAGATTTGATATCCAGCTCCTTCCCATTCCAATCCTGAGACCCTTCCGATAGCATGAGATGTGATATATCAATGCTTCTAATATCAAAACTGAGACCCTCCCTATAGCATGAGATGTGATATCTAAGACCTTCCCATTCCAATCCTGAGACCCTTCCGATAGCAGAGATGTGATATCTCAGTGCTTATACCAAACCTGAGACCCTTCCTATGGCATGAGATGTGATATCCAACTCCTTCCCATTTCAATCCTGAGACCCTTCCTATAGCATGAGATGTGATATCTCAATGCTTCTACCAAACATGAGACCCTTCCTATAACATGAGATGGGATATCCAACTCCTTCCCATTCCAATCCTCAGACACTTCCTATAGCATGAGATGTGATATCTCAATGCTTCTAATACCAAACCTGAGACCCTTCCTATGGCATGAGATTTGATATCAAACTCCTTCCCATTCCAATCCTGAGACCCTTCCTATAGCATGAGATATGATATCCAACTCCTTCCCATTCCAATCCTGAAACCCTTCCTATACCATGAGATGTGATATCTTAATGCTTCTAATACCAAACCTGAGACCCGTCCTATAACATGAGATGTGATATCCAAATCCTTCCCCTTCCAAACCTGAGACCCTTCCTTTAGCATGAGATGTGATATCCAGCTCCTTCCCATTCCAATCCTGAGACCCTTCCGATAGCATGAGATGTGATATATCAATGCTCCTAATATCAAAACTGAGACCCTCCCTATAGCATGAGATGTGATATCTAAGACCTTCCCATTCCAATCCTGAGACCCTTCCGATAGCAGAGATGTGATATCTCAGTGCTTATACCAAACCTGAGACCCTTCCTATGGCATGAGATGTGATATCCAACTCCTTCCCATTTCAATCCTGAGACCCTTCCTTTAGCATGAGATGTGATATCCATCTCCTTCCCATTCCAATCCTGAGACCCTTCCTATAGCATGAGATGTGATATCTCAATGCTTCTAATACCAAACCTGAGATCCTTCCGATAACATGAGATGTGATATCCAAATCCTTCCCCTTCCAAACCTGAGACCCTCCCTTTAGCATGAGATGTGATATCCAACTCCTTCCCATTCCAATCCCGAGACCCTTCTGATAGCATGAGATGTGATATCTCAATGCTTCTAATACTAAACCTGAGATCCTTCCGATAGCATGAGAAGTGATATCTCAATGCTTCTAATACCAAACCTGGGACCCGTCCTATAACATGAGATATTATATCAAAATCCTTCCCATTCGAATCCTGAAACCCTTCCTTTAGCATGAGATGTGATATCTCAATGTTTCTAATAAAAAACCTGAGACCCTTCCTATAGCAAGCGATGTGATATCCAGCTCCTTCCCATTCCAATCCTGAGACCCTTCCGATAGCATGAGATGTGATATCTCAATGCTTCTAATATCAAAACTGAGACCCTCCCTATAGCATGAGATGTGATATCTAAGTCCTTCGCATTCCAATCCTGAGACCCTTCCGATAGCAGAGATGTGATATCTCAATGCTTATACCAAACCTGAGACCCTTCCTATGGCATGAGATGTGATATCCAACTCCTTCCCATTTCAATCCTGAGACCCTTCCTATAGCATGAGATGTGATATCTCAATGCTTCTACCAAACATGAGACCCTTCCTTTAGCATGAGATGTGATATCCATCTCCTTCCCATTCCAATCCTGAGACCCTTCCTATAGCATGAGATGTGATATCTCAATGCTTCTAATACCAAACCTGAGATCCTTCCGATAACATGAGATGTGATATCCAAATCCTTCCCCTTCCAAACCTGAGACCCTCCCTTTAGCATGAGATGTGATATCCAACTCCTTCCCATTCCAATCCTGAGACCCTTCTGATAGCATGAGATGTGATATCTCAATGCTTCTAATACTAAACCTGAGATCCTTCTGATAGCATGAGAAGTGATATCTCAATGCTTCTAATACCAAACCTGGGACCCGTCCTATAACATGAGATATGATATCCAAATCCTTCCCATTCCAATCCTGAAACCCTTCCTTTAGCATGAGATGTGATATCTCAATGTTTCTAATAAAAAACCTGAGACCCTTCCTATAGCAAGAGATGTGATATCCAAATCCTTCCCATTCCAATCCTGAGACCCTTCCTATAACATGAGATGTGATATCCAACTCCTTCCCATTCCAATCCTGAAACCCTTCCTATAGCATGAGATGTGATATCTCAATGTTTCTAATAAAAAACCTGAGACCCTTCCAATAGCAAGAGATGTGATATCCAAATCCTTACCATTCCAATCCTGAGACCCTTCCTATAACATGAGATGTGATATCCAACTCCTTCCCATTCCAACCTGAGACCCTTCCTATAGTATGAGAAGGGATATCCAACTCCTTCCCATTCTAATCCTGAGACCCTTCCTATAGCAAGAGATGTGATATCCAAATCCTTCCCATTCCAATCCTGAGATCCTTCCTATAACATGAGATGTGATACCCAATTATTTCCCATTCCAAACCTGAGACCCTTCCTATTGGATGAGATGTGATATCCAACACCTTCCCATTCCAATCCTGACACCCTTCCTATACCATGAGATGTGATATCTCAATGCTTCTAATACCAAACCTGGGACACGTCCTATAACATGAGATATGATATCCAAATCCTTCCCCTTCCAAACCTGAGACCCTTCCTTTAGCATGAGATGTGATATCCAAATCCTTCCCATTCCAATCCTGAAACCCCTCCTATAGCATGAGATGTGATATCTCAATGTTTCTAATAAAAAACCTGAGACCCTTCCAATAGCAAGAGATGTGATATCCAAATCCTTCCCATTCCAATCCTGAGACCCTTCTGATAGCATGAGATGTGATATCTCAATTCTTCTAATACTAAACCTGAGATCCTTCCGATAGCATAAGAAGTGATGTCTCAATGCTTCTAATACCAAACCTGGGACCCGTCCTATAACATGAGATATTATATCCAAATCCTTCCCATTCCAATCCTGAAACCCTTCCTTTAGCATGAAATGTGATATCTCAATGTTTCTAATAAAAAACCTGAGACCCTTCCTATAGCAAGAGATGTGATATCCAGCTCCTTCCCATTCCAATCCTGAGACCCTTCCGATAGCATGAGATGTGATATCTCAATGCTTCTAATATCAAAACTGAAACCCTCCCTATAGCATGAGATGTGATATCTAAGTCCTTCCCATTCCAATCCTGAGACCCTTCCGATAGCAGAGATGTGATATCTCAATGCTTATACTAAACCTGAGACCCTTCCTATGGCATGAGATGTGATATCCAACTCCTTCCCATTTCAATCCTGAGACCCTTCCTACAGCATGAGATGTGATATCTCAATGCTTCTACCAAACATGAGACCCTTCCTTTAGCATGAGATGTGATATCCATCTCCTTCCCATTCCAATCCTGAGACCCTTCCTATAGCATGAGATGTGATATCTCAATGCTTCTAATACCAAACCTGAGATCCTTCCGATAACATGAGATGTGATATCCAAATCCTTCCCCTTCCAAACCCGAGACCCTCCCTTTAGCATGAGATGTGATATCCAACTCCTTCCCATTCCAATCCTGAGACCCTTCTGATAGCATGAGATGTGATATCTCAATGCTTCTAATACTAAACCTGAGATCCTTCCGATAGCATGAGAAGTGATATCTCAATGCTTCTAATACCAAACCTGGGACCCGTCCTATAACATGAGATATGATATCCAAATCCTTCCCATTCCAATCCTGAAACCCTTCCTTTAGCATGAGATGTGATATCTCAATGTTTCTAATAAAAAACCTGAGACCGTTCCTATAGCATGACAAGGGATATCCAACTCCTTCCCATTCCAATCCTGAGACCCTTCCTATAGCAAGAGATGTGATATCCAAATCCTTCCCATTCCAATCCTGAGATGCTATCTATAACATGAGATGTGATACCCAATTATTTCCCATTCCAAACCTGAGACCCTTCCTATTGGATGAGATGTGATATCGAACACCTTCCCTTTCCAATCCTGACACCCTTCCTATACCATGAGATGTGATATCTCAATGCGTCTAATACCAAACCTGGGACTCGTCCTATAGCATGAGATATGATATCCAAATCCTTCCCCTTCCAAACCTGAGACCCTTCCTTTAGCATGAGATGTGATATCCAAATCCTTCCCATTCCAATCCTGAAACCCCTCCTGTAGCATGAGATGTGATATCTCAATGTTTCTAATAAAAAACTGAGACCCTTCCTATAGCAAGAGATGTGATATCCAAATCCTTCCCATTTCAATCCTGAGACCCTACCTATAACATGAGATGTGATATCCAACTCCATCCCATTCCAACCTGAGACCCTTCCTATAACATGAGATGTGATATCCAACTCCTTCCCATTCCAATCCTGAAACCCTTCCTATAGCATGAGATGTGATATCTCAATGTTTCTAATAAAAAACCTGAGACCCTTCCAATAGCAAGAGATGTGCTATCCAAATCCTTCCCATTCCAATCCTGAGACCCTTCCTATAACATGAGATGTGATATCCAACTCCTTCCCATTCCAACCTGAGACGTTTCCTATAGCATGAGAAGGGATATCCAACTCCTTCCCATTCCAATCCTGAGACCCTTCCTATAGCAAGAGATGTGATATCCAAATCCTTCCCATTCCAATCCTGAGATCCTTCCTATAACATGAGATGTGATACCCAATTATTTCCCATTCCAAACCTGAGACCCTTCCTATTGGATGAGATGTGATATCCAACACCTTCCCATTCCAATCCTGACACCCTTCCTATACCATGAGATGTGATATCTCAATGCTTCTAATACCAAACCTGGGACCCGTCCTATAACATGAGATATGATATCCAAATCCTTCCCCTTCCAAACCTGAGACCCTTCCTTTAGCATGAGATGTGATATCCAAATCCTTCCCATTCCAATCCTGAAACCCCTCCTATAGCATGAGATGTGATATCTCAATGTTTCTAATAAAAAACTGAGACCCTTCCTATAGCAAGAGATGTGATATCCAAATCCTTCCCATTTCAATCCTGAGACCCTACCTATAGCATGAGATGTGATATCCAACTCCTTCCCATTCCAACCTGAGACCGTTCCTATAGCATGAGAAGGGATATCCAACTCCTTCCCATTCCAATCCTGAGACCCTTCCTATAGCAAGAGATGTGATATCCAAATCCTTCCCATTCCAATCCTGAGATGCTTCCTATAACATGAGATGTGATACCCAATTATTTCCCATTCCAAACCTGAGACCCTTCCTATTGGATGAGATGTGATATCCAACACCTTCCCATTCCAATCCTGACACCCTTCCTATACCATGAGATGTGATATCTCAATGCGTCTAATACCAAACCTGGGACTCGTCCTATAACATGAGATATGATATCCAAATCCTTCCCCTTCCAAACCTGAGACCCTTCCTTTAGCATGAGATGTGATATCCAAATCCTTCCCATTCCAATCCTGAAACCCCTCCTATAGCATGAGATGTGATATCTCAATGTTTCTAATAAAAAACTGAGACCCTTCCTATAGCAAGAGATGTGATATCCAAATCCTTCCCATTTCAATCCTGAGACCCTACCTATAACATGAGATGTGATATCCAACTCCTTCCCATTCCAACCTGAGACCCTTCCTATAACATGAGATGTGATATCCAACTCCTTCCCATTCCAATCCTGAAACCCTTCCTATAGCATGAGATGTGATATCTCAATGTTTCTAATAAAAAACCTGAGACCCTTCCAATAGCAAGAGATGTGCTATCCAAATCCTTCCCATTCCAATCCTGAGACCCTTCCTATAACATGAGATGTGATATCCAACTCCTTCCCATTCCAACCTGAGACGTTTCCTATAGCATGAGAAGGGATATCCAACTCCTTCCCATTCCAATCCTGAGACCCTTCCTATAGCAAGAGATGTGATATCCAAATCCTTCCCATTCCAATCCTGAGATCCTTCCTATAACATGAGATGTGATACCCAATTATTTCCCATTCCAAACCTGAGACCCTTCCTATTGGATGAGATGTGATATCCAACACCTTCCCATTCCAATCCTGACACCCTTCCTATACCATGAGATGTGATATCTCAATGCTTCTAATACCAAACCTGGGACCCGTCCTATAACATGAGATATGATATCCAAATCCTTCCCCTTCCAAACCTGAGACCCTTCCTTTAGCATGAGATGTGATATCCAAATCCTTCCCATTCCAATCCTGAAACCCCTCCTATAGCATGAGATGTGATATCTCAATGTTTCTAATAAAAAACTGAGACCCTTCCTATAGCAAGAGATGTGATATCCAAATCCTTCCCATTTCAATCCTGAGACCCTACCTATAGCATGAGATGTGATATCCAACTCCTTCCCATTCCAACCTGAGACCCTTCCTATAACATGAGATGTGATATCCAACTCCTTCCCATTCCAATCCTGAAACCCTTCCTATAGCATGAGATGTGATATCTCAATGTTTCTAATAAAAAACCTGAGACCCTTCCAATAGCAAGAGATGTGATATCCAAATCCTTCCCATTCCAATCCTGAGACCCTTCCTATAACATGAGATGTGATATCCAACTCCTTCCCATACCAACCTGAGACCCTTCCTATTGCATGAGAAGGGATATCCAACTCCTTCCCATTCCAATCCTGAGACCCTTCCCATAGCAAGAGATGTGATATCCAAATCCTTCCCATTCCAATCCTGAGATCCTTCCTATAACATGAGATGTGATATCTCAATGCTTCTAATACCAAACCTGAGACCCTTCCTATGACATGAGATGGGATATCCAACTCCTTCCCATTCCAATCCTGAGACCCTTCGGGTAGCATAGATGTGATATCTCAATGCTTATACCAAGCCTGAGACCCTTCCTATGGCATGAGATGTGATATCCAACTCCTTCCCATTCCAATCCTGAGACCCTTCCTATAGCATGAGATGTGATGTCTCAATGCTTCTAATACCAAACCTGAGATCCTTCCTATAACATGAGATGTGATATCCAACTCCTTCCCATTCCAATCCTGAGACCCTTCCTATAGCATGAGATGTGATATCTCACTGCTTATACCAAACCTGAGACCCTTCCTATAGCATGAGATGTGATATCCAACTCCTTCCCATTCCAATCCTGAGACCCTTCCTATAGCATGAGATGTGATATCTCAATGCTTCTAATATCAAACTTGAGACCCTCCCTATAGCATGAGACGTGATATCCAACTCCTTCCCATTCCAATCCTGAGACTCTTCCTATAGCATGAGATGTGATATCTCAATGCTTCTACCAAACCTGAGACCCTTCCTATAACATGAGATGGGATATCCAACTCCTTCCCATTCCAATCCTCAGACACTTCCTATAGCATGAGATGTGATATCTCAATGCTTCTAATACCAAACCTGAGACCCTTCCTATGGCATGAGATTTGATATCAAACTCCTTCCCATTCCAATCCTGAGACCCTTCCTATAGCATGAGATATGATATCCAACTCCTTCCCATTCCAATCCTGAAACCCTTCCTATACCATGAGATGTGATATCTTAATGCTTCTAAAACCAAACCTGAGACCCGTCCTATAACATGAGATGTGATATCCAAATCCTTACCCTTCCAAACCTGAGACCCTTCCTTTAGCATGAGATGTGATATCCAGCTCCTTCCCATTCCAATCCTGAGACCCTTCCGATAGCATGAGATGTGATATCTCAATGCTTCTAATATCAAAACTGAGACCCTCCCTATAGCATGAGATGTGATATCTAAGTCCTTCCCATTCCAATCCTGAGACCCTTCCAATAGCAGAGATGTGATATCTCAATGCTTATACCAAACCTGAGACCCTTCCTATGGCATGAGATGTGATATCCAACTCCTTCCCATTTCAATCCTGAGACCCTTCCTATAGCATGAGATGTGATATCTCAATGCTTCTACCAAACATGAGACCCTTCCTTTAGCATGAGATGTGATATCCATCTCCTTCCCATTCCAATCCTGAGACCCTTCCTATAGCATGAGATGTGATATCTCAATGCTTCTAATACCAAACCTGAGATCCTTCCGATAACATGAGATGTGATATCCAAATCCTTCCCCTTCCAAACCTGAGACCCTCCCTTTAGCATGAGATGTGATATCCAACTACTTCCCATTCCAATCCTGAGACCCTTCTGATAGCATGAGATGTGATATCTCAATGCTTCTAATACTAAACCTGAGATCCTTCCGATAGCATGAGAAGTGATATCTCAATGCTTCTAATACCAAACCTGGGACCCGTCCTATAACATGAGATATTATATCCAAATCCTTCCCATTCCAATACTGAAACCCTTCCTTTAGCATGAGATGTGATATCTCAATGTTTCTAATAAAAAACCTGAGACCCTTGCTATAGCAAGAGATGTGATATCCAAATCCTTCCCATTCCAATCCTGAGACCCTTCCTATAACATGAGATGTGATATCCAACTCCTTCCCATTCCAATCCTGAAACCCTTCCTATAGCATGAGATGTGATATCTCAATTTTTCTAATAAAAAACCTGAGACCCTTCCAATAGCAAGAGATGTGATATCCAAATCCTTCCCATTCCAATCCTGAGACCCTTCCTATAACATGAGATGTGATATCCAACTCCTTCCCATTCCAACCTGAGACCCTTCCTATAGCATGAGAAGGGATATCCAACGCCTTCCCATTCCAATCCTGAGATCCTTCCTATAACATGAGATGTGATACCCAATTATTTCCCATTCCAAACCTGAGACCCTTCCTATTGGATGATATCCAACACCTTCCCATTCCAATCCTGACACCCTTCCTATACCATGAGATGTGATATCTCAATGCTTCTAATACCAAACCTGGGACCCGTCCTATAACATGAGATATGATATCCAAATCCTTCCCCTTCCAAACCTGAGACCCTTCCTTTAGCATGAGATGTGATATCCAAATCCTTCCCATTCCAATCCTGAAACCCCTCCTATAGCATGAGATGTGATATCTCAATGTTTCTAATAAAAAACTGAGACCCTTCCTATAGCAAGAGATGTGATATCCAAATCCTTCCCATTTCAATCCTCAGACCCTACCTATAACATGAGATGTGATATCCAACTCCTTCCCATTCCAACCTGAGACCCTTCCTATAGCATGAGATGTGATGTCTCAATGCTTCTAATACCAAACCTGAGATCCTTCCTATAACATGAGATGTGATATCCAACTCCTTCCCATTCCAATCCTGAGGCCCTTCCTATAGCATGAGATGTGATATCTCACTGCTTATACCAAACCTGAGACCCTTCCTATAGCATGAGATGTGATATCCAACTCCTTCCCATTCCAATCCTGAGACCCTTCCTATAGCATGAGATGTGATATCTCAATGCTTCTAATATCAAACTTGAGACCCTCCCTATAGCATGAGACGTGATATCCAACTCCTTCCCATTCCAATCCTGAGACTCTTCCTATAGCATGAGATGTGATATCTCAATGCTTCTACCAAACCTGAGACCCTTCCTATAACATGAGATGGGATATCCAACTCCTTCCCATTCCAATCCTCAGACACTTCCTATAGCAGGAGATGTGATATCTCAGTGCTTCTAATACCAAACCTGAGACCCTTCCTATGGCATGAGATTTGATATCAAACTCCTTCCCATTCCAATCCTGAGACCCTTCCTATAGCATGAGATATGATATCCAACTCCTTCCCATTCCAATCCTGAAACCCTTCCTATACCATGAGATGTGATATCTTAATGCTTCTAATACCAAACCTGAGACCCGTCCTATAACATGAGATGTGATATCCAAATCCTTCCCCTTCCAAACTTGAGACCCTTCCTTTAGCATGAGATGTGATATCCAGCTCCGTCCCATTCCAATCCTGAGACCCTTCCGATAGCATGAGATGTGATATATCAATGCTTCTAATATCAAAACTGAGACCCTCCCTAGAGCATGAGATGTGATATCTAAGACCTTCCCATTCCAATCCTGAGACCCTTCCGATAGCAGAGATGTGATATCTCAATGCTTATACCAAACCTGAGACCCTTCCTTTAGCATGAGATGTGATATCCATCTCCTTCCCATTCCAATCCTGAGACCCTTCCTATAGCATGAGATGTGATATCTCAATGCTTCTAATACCAAACCTGAGATCCTTCCGATAACATGAGATGTGATATCCAAATCCTTCCCCTTCCAAACCTGAGACCCTCCCTTTAGCATGAGATGTGATATCCAACTCCTTCCCATTCCAATCCTGAGACCCTTCTGATAGCATGAGATGTGATATCTCAATGCTTCTAATACTAAACCTGAGATCCTTCCGATAGCATGAGAAGTGATATCTCAATGCTTCTAATACCAAACCTGGGACCCGTCCTATAACATGAGATATTATATCCAAATCCTTCCCATTCCAATCCTGAAACCCTTCCTTTAGCATGAGATGTGATATCTCAATGTTTCTAATAAAAAACCTGAGACCCTTCCTATAGCAAGAGATGTGATATCCAGCTCCTTCCCATTCCAATCCTGAGACCCTTCTGATAGCATGAGATGTGATATCTCAATGCTTTTTATATCAAAACTGAGACCCTCCCTAAAGCATGAGATGTGATATCTAAGTCCTTCGCATTCCAATCCTAAGACCCTTCCGATAGCAGAGATGTGATATCTCAATGCTTATACCAAACCTGAGACCCTTCCTATGGCATGAGATGTGATATCCAACTCCTTCCCATTTCAATCCTGAGACCCTTCCTATAGCATGAGATGTGATATCTCAATGCTTCTACCAAACATGAGACCCTTCCTTTAGCATGAGATGTGATATCCATCTCCTTCCCATTCCAATCCTGAGACCCTTCCTATAGCATGAGATGTGATATCTCAATGCTTCTAATACCAAACCTGAGATCCTTCCGATAACATGAGATGTGATATCCAAATCCTTCCCCTTCCAAACCTGAGACCCTCCCTTTAGCATGAGATGTGATATCCAACTCCTTCCCATTCCAATCCTGAGACCCTTCTGATAGCATGAGATGTGATATCTCAATGCTTCTAATACTAAACCTGAGATCCTTCCGATAGCATGAGAAGTGATATCTCAATGCTTCTAATACCAAACCTGGGACCCTTCCTATAACATGAGATATTATATCCAAATCCTTCCCATTCCAATCCTGAAACCCTTCCTTTAGCATGAGATGTGATATCTCAATGTTTCTAATAAAAAACCTGAGACCCTTCCTATAGCAAGAGATGTGATATCCAGCTCCTTCCCATTCCAATCCTGAGACCCTTCCGATAGCATGAGATGTGATATCTCAATGCTTTTTATATCAAAATTGAGACCCTCCATATAGCATGAGATGTGATATCTAAGTCCTTCGCATTCCAATCCTGAGACCCTTCCGATAGCAGAGATGTGATATCTCAATGCTTATACCAAACTTGAGACCCTTCCTATGGCATGAGATGTGATATCCAACTCCTTCCCATTTCAATCCTGAGACCCTTCCTATAGCATGAGATGTGATATCTCAATGCTTCTAACAAACATGAGACCCTTCCTTTAGCATGAGATGTGATATCCATCTCCTTCCCATTCCAATTCTGAGACCCTTCCTATAGCATGAGATGTGATATCTCAATGCTTCTAATACCAAACCTGGGACCCGTCCTATAACATGAGATATGATATCCAAATCCTTCCCCTTCCAATCCTGAAACCCCTCCTATAGCATGAGATGTGATATCTCAATGTTTCTAATAAAAAACTGAGACCCTTCCTATAGCAAGAGATGAGATATCCAAATCCTTCCCATTTCAATCCTGAGACCCTACCTATAACATGAGATGTGATATCCAACTCCTTCCCATTCCAACCTGAGACCCTTCCTATAGCATGAGATGTGATGTCTCAATGCTTCTAATACCAAACCTGAGATCCTTCCTATAACATGAGATGTGATATCCAACTCCTTCCCATTCCAATCCTGAGGCCCTTCCTATAGCATGAGATGTGATATCTCACTGCTTATACCAAACCTGAGACCCTTCCTATAGCATGAGATGTGATATCCAACTCCTTCCCATTCCAATCCTGAGACCCTTCCTATAGCATGAGATGTGATATCTCAATGCTTCTAATATCAAACTTGAGACCCTCCCTATAGCATGAGACGTGATATCCAACTCCTTCCCATTCCAATCCTGAGACTCTTCCTATAGCATGAGATGTGATATCTCAATGCTTCTACCAAACCTGAGACCCTTCCTATAACATGAGATGGGATATCCAACTCCTTCCCATTCCAATCCTCAGACACTTCCTATAGCATGAGATGTGATATCTCAATGCTTCTAATACCAAACCTGAGACCCTTCCTATGGCATGAGATTTGATATCAAACTCCTTCCCATTCCAATCCTGACACCCTTCCTATACCATGAGATGTGATATCTCAATGTTTCTAATACAAAACTGAGACCCTTCCTATAGCAAGAGATGTGATATCCAAATCCTTCCCATTTCAATCCTGAAACCCCTCCTAAAGCATGAGATCTGATATCTCAATGTTTCTAATAAAAAACTGAGACCCTTCCTATAGCAAGAGATGTGATATCCAAATCCTTCCCATTTCAATCCTGAGACCCTACCTATAACATGAGATGTGATATCCAACTCCTTCCCATTCCAACCTGAGACCCTCCCTTTAGCATGAGATGTGATATCCAACTCCTTCCCATTCCAATCCTGAGACCCTTCTGATAGCATGAGATGTGATATCTCAATGCTTCTAATACTAAACCTGAGATCCTTCCGATAGCATGAGAAGTGATATCTCAATGCTTCTAATACCAAACCTGGGACCCGTCCTATAACATGAGATATTATATCCAAATCCTTCCCATTCCAATCCTGAAACCCTTCCTTTAGCATGAGATGTGATATCTCAATGTTTCTAATAAAAAACCTGAGACCCTTCCAATAGCAAGAGATGTGATATCCAAATCCTTCCCATTCCAACCTGAGACCCTTCCTATAGCATGAGAAGGGATATCCAACTCCTTCCCATTCCAATCCTGAGACCCTTCCTATAGCAAGAGATGTGATATCTTAATGCTTCTAATACCAAACCTGAGACCCGTCCTATAACATGAGATGTGATATCCAAATCCTTCCCCTTCCAAACTTGAGACCCTTCCTTTAGCATGAGATGTGATATCCAGCTCCTTCCCATTCCAATCCTGAGACCCTTCCGATAGCATGAGATGTGATATTTCAATGCTTCTAATATCAAAACTGAGACCCTCCCTATAGCATGAGATGTGATATCTAAGACCTTCCCATTCCAATCCTGAGACCCTTCCGATAGCAGAGATGTGATATCTCAATGCTTATACCAAACCTGAGACCCTTCCTTTAGCATGAGATGTGATATCCATCTCCTTCCCATTCCAATCCTGAGACCCTTCCTATAGCATGAGATGTGATATCTCAATGCTTCTAATACCAAACCTGAGATCCTTCCGATAACATGAGATGTGATATCCAAATCCTTCCCCTTCCAAACCTGAGACCCTCCCTTTAGCATGAGATGTGATATCCAACTCCTTCCCATTCCAATCCTGAGACCCTTCTGATAGCATGAGATGTGATATCTCAATGCTTCTAATACTAAACCTGAGATCCTTCCGATAGCATGAGAAGTGATATCTCAATGCTTCTAATACCAAACCTGGGACCCGTCCTATAACATGAGATATTATATCCAAATCCTTCCCATTCCAATCCTGAAACCCTTCCTTTAGCATGAGATGTGATATCTCAATGTTTCTAATAAAAAACCTGAGACCCTTCCTATAGCAAGAGATGTGATATCCAGCTCCTTCCCATTCCAATCCTGAGACCCTTCCGATAGCATGAGATGTGATATCTCAATGCTTTTTATATCAAAACTGAGACCCTCCCTAAAGCATGAGATGTGATATCTAAGTCCTTCGCATTCCAATCCTAAGACCCTTCCGATAGCAGAGATGTGATATCTCAATGCTTATACCAAACCTGAGACCCTTCCTATGGCATGAGATGTGATATCCAACTCCTTCCCATTTCAATCCTGAGACCCTTCCTATAGCATGAGATGTGATATCTCAATGCTTCTACCAAACATGAGACCCTTCCTTTAGCATGAGATGTGATATCCATCTCCTTCCCATTCCAATCCTGAGACCCTTCCTATAGCATGAGATGTGATATCTCAATGCTTCTAATACCAAACCTGAGATCCTTCCGATAACATGAGATGTGATATCCAAATCCTTCCCCTTCCAAACCTGAGACCCTCCCTTTAGCATGAGATGTGATATCCAACTCCTTCCCATTCCAATCCTGAGACCCTTCTGATAGCATGAGATGTGATATCTCAATGCTTCTAATACTAAACCTGAGATCCTTCCGATAGCATGAGAAGTGATATCTCAATGCTTCTAATACCAAACCTGGGACCCTTCCTATAACATGAGATATTATATCCAAATCCTTCCCATTCCAATCCTGAAACCCTTCCTTTAGCATGAGATGTGATATCTCAATGTTTCTAATAAAAAACCTGAGACCCTTCCTATAGCAAGAGATGTGATATCCAGCTCCTTCCCATTCCAATCCTGAGACCCTTCCGATAGCATGAGATGTGATATCTCAATGCTTTTTATATCAAAATTGAGACCCTCCATATAGCATGAGATGTGATATCTAAGTCCTTCGCATTCCAATCCTGAGACCCTTCCGATAGCAGAGATGTGATATCTCAATGCTTATACCAAACTTGAGACCCTTCCTATGGCATGAGATGTGATATCCAACTCCTTCCCATTTCAATCCTGAGACCCTTCCTATAGCATGAGATGTGATATCTCAATGCTTCTAACAAACATGAGACCCTTCCTTTAGCATGAGATGTGATATCCATCTCCTTCCCATTCCAATTCTGAGACCCTTCCTATAGCATGAGATGTGATATCTCAATGCTTCTAATACCAAACCTGGGACCCGTCCTATAACATGAGATATGATATCCAAATCCTTCCCCTTCCAATCCTGAAACCCCTCCTATAGCATGAGATGTGATATCTCAATGTTTCTAATAAAAAACTGAGACCCTTCCTATAGCAAGAGATGAGATATCCAAATCCTTCCCATTTCAATCCTGAGACCCTACCTATAACATGAGATGTGATATCCAACTCCTTCCCATTCCAACCTGAGACCCTTCCTATAGCATGAGATGTGATGTCTCAATGCTTCTAATACCAAACCTGAGATCCTTCCTATAACATGAGATGTGATATCCAACTCCTTCCCATTCCAATCCTGAGGCCCTTCCTATAGCATGAGATGTGATATCTCACTGCTTATACCAAACCTGAGACCCTTCCTATAGCATGAGATGTGATATCCAACTCCTTCCCATTCCAATCCTGAGACCCTTCCTATAGCATGAGATGTGATATCTCAATGCTTCTAATATCAAACTTGAGACCCTCCCTATAGCATGAGACGTGATATCCAACTCCTTCCCATTCCAATCCTGAGACTCTTCCTATAGCATGAGATGTGATATCTCAATGCTTCTACCAAACCTGAGACCCTTCCTATAACATGAGATGGGATATCCAACTCCTTCCCATTCCAATCCTCAGACACTTCCTATAGCATGAGATGTGATATCTCAATGCTTCTAATACCAAACCTGAGACCCTTCCTATGGCATGAGATTTGATATCAAACTCCTTCCCATTCCAATCCTGACACCCTTCCTATACCATGAGATGTGATATCTCAATGTTTCTAATACAAAACTGAGACCCTTCCTATAGCAAGAGATGTGATATCCAAATCCTTCCCATTTCAATCCTGAAACCCCTCCTAAAGCATGAGATCTGATATCTCAATGTTTCTAATAAAAAACTGAGACCCTTCCTATAGCAAGAGATGTGATATCCAAATCCTTCCCATTTCAATCCTGAGACCCTACCTATAACATGAGATGTGATATCCAACTCCTTCCCATTCCAACCTGAGACCCTCCCTTTAGCATGAGATGTGATATCCAACTCCTTCCCATTCCAATCCTGAGACCCTTCTGATAGCATGAGATGTGATATCTCAATGCTTCTAATACTAAACCTGAGATCCTTCCGATAGCATGAGAAGTGATATCTCAATGCTTCTAATACCAAACCTGGGACCCGTCCTATAACATGAGATATTATATCCAAATCCTTCCCATTCCAATCCTGAAACCCTTCCTTTAGCATGAGATGTGATATCTCAATGTTTCTAATAAAAAACCTGAGACCCTTCCAATAGCAAGAGATGTGATATCCAAATCCTTCCCATTCCAACCTGAGACCCTTCCTATAGCATGAGAAGGGATATCCAACTCCTTCCCATTCCAATCCTGAGACCCTTCCTATAGCAAGAGATGTGATATCTTAATGCTTCTAATACCAAACCTGAGACCCGTCCTATAACATGAGATGTGATATCCAAATCCTTCCCCTTCCAAACTTGAGACCCTTCCTTTAGCATGAGATGTGATATCCAGCTCCTTCCCATTCCAATCCTGAGACCCTTCCGATAGCATGAGATGTGATATTTCAATGCTTCTAATATCAAAACTGAGACCCTCCCTATAGCATGAGATGTGATATCTAAGACCTTCCCATTCCAATCCTGAGACCCTTCCGATAGCAGAGATGTGATATCTCAATGCTTATACCAAACCTGAGACCCTTCCTTTAGCATGAGATGTGATATCCATCTCCTTCCCATTCCAATCCTGAGACCCTTCCTATAGCATGAGATGTGATATCTCAATGCTTCTAATACCAAACCTGAGATCCTTCCGATAACATGAGATGTGATATCCAAATCCTTCCCCTTCCAAACCTGAGACCCTCCCTTTAGCATGAGATGTGATATCCAACTCCTTCCCATTCCAATCCTGAGACCCTTCTGATAGCATGAGATGTGATATCTCAATGCTTCTAATACTAAACCTGAGATCCTTCCGATAGCATGAGAAGTGATATCTCAATGCTTCTAATACCAAACCTGGGACCCGTCCTATAACATGAGATATTATATCCAAATCCTTCCCATTCCAATCCTGAAACCCTTCCTTTAGCATGAGATGTGATATCTCAATGTTTCTAATAAAAAACCTGAGACCCTTCCTATAGCAAGAGATGTGATATCCAGCTCCTTCCCATTCCAATCCTGAGACCCTTCCGATAGCATGAGATGTGATATCTCAATGCTTTTTATATCAAAACTGAGACCCTCCCTAAAGCATGAGATGTGATATCTAAGTCCTTCGCATTCCAATCCTAAGACCCTTCCGATAGCAGAGATGTGATATCTCAATGCTTATACCAAACCTGAGACCCTTCCTATGGCATGAGATGTGATATCCAACTCCTTCCCATTTCAATCCTGAGACCCTTCCTATAGCATGAGATGTGATATCTCAATGCTTCTACCAAACATGAGACCCTTCCTTTAGCATGAGATGTGATATCCATCTCCTTCCCATTCCAATCCTGAGACCCTTCCTATAGCATGAGATGTGATATCTCAATGCTTCTAATACCAAACCTGAGATCCTTCCGATAACATGAGATGTGATATCCAAATCCTTCCCCTTCCAAACCTGAGACCCTCCCTTTAGCATGAGATGTGATATCCAACTCCTTCCCATTCCAATCCTGAGACCCTTCTGATAGCATGAGATGTGATATCTCAATGCTTCTAATACTAAACCTGAGATCCTTCCGATAGCATGAGAAGTGATATCTCAATGCTTCTAATACCAAACCTGGGACCCTTCCTATAACATGAGATATTATATCCAAATCCTTCCCATTCCAATCCTGAAACCCTTCCTTTAGCATGAGATGTGATATCTCAATGTTTCTAATAAAAAACCTGAGACCCTTCCTATAGCAAGAGATGTGATATCCAGCTCCTTCCCATTCCAATCCTGAGACCCTTCCGATAGCATGAGATGTGATATCTCAATGCTTTTTATATCAAAATTGAGACCCTCCATATAGCATGAGATGTGATATCTAAGTCCTTCGCATTCCAATCCTGAGACCCTTCCGATAGCAGAGATGTGATATCTCAATGCTTATACCAAACTTGAGACCCTTCCTATGGCATGAGATGTGATATCCAACTCCTTCCCATTTCAATCCTGAGACCCTTCCTATAGCATGAGATGTGATATCTCAATGCTTCTAACAAACATGAGACCCTTCCTTTAGCATGAGATGTGATATCCATCTCCTTCCCATTCCAATTCTGAGACCCTTCCTATAGCATGAGATGTGATATCTCAATGCTTCTAATACCAAACCTGGGACCCGTCCTATAACATGAGATATGATATCCAAATCCTTCCCCTTCCAATCCTGAAACCCCTCCTATAGCATGAGATGTGATATCTCAATGTTTCTAATAAAAAACTGAGACCCTTCCTATAGCAAGAGATGAGATATCCAAATCCTTCCCATTTCAATCCTGAGACCCTACCTATAACATGAGATGTGATATCCAACTCCTTCCCATTCCAACCTGAGACCCTTCCTATAGCATGAGATGTGATGTCTCAATGCTTCTAATACAAAACCTGAGATCCTTCCTATAACATGAGATGTGATATCCAACTCCTTCCCATTCCAATCCTGAGGCCCTTCCTATAGCATGAGATGTGATATCTCACTGCTTATACCAAACCTGAGACCCTTCCTATAGCATGAGATGTGATATCCAACTCCTTCCCATTCCAATCCTGAGACCCTTCCTATAGCATGAGATGTGATATCTCAATGCTTCTAATATCAAACTTGAGACCCTCCCTATAGCATGAGACGTGATATCCAACTCCTTCCCATTCCAATCCTGAGACTCTTCCTATAGCATGAGATGTGATATCTCAATGCTTCTACCAAACCTGAGACCCTTCCTATAACATGAGATGGGATATCCAACTCCTTCCCATTCCAATCCTCAGACACTTCCTATAGCATGAGATGTGATATCTCAATGCTTCTAATACCAAACCTGAGACCCTTCCTATGGCATGAGATTTGATATCAAACTCCTTCCCATTCCAATCCTGACACCCTTCCTATACCATGAGATGTGATATCTCAATGTTTCTAATACAAAACTGAGACCCTTCCTATAGCAAGAGATGTGATATCCAAATCCTTCCCATTTCAATCCTGAAACCCCTCCTAAAGCATGAGATCTGATATCTCAATGTTTCTAATAAAAAACTGAGACCCTTCCTATAGCAAGAGATGTGATATCCAAATCCTTCCCATTTCAATCCTGAGACCCTACCTATAACATGAGATGTGATATCCAACTCCTTCCCATTCCAACCTGAGACCCTCCCTTTAGCATGAGATGTGATATCCAACTCCTTCCCATTCCAATCCTGAGACCCTTCTGATAGCATGAGATGTGATATCTCAATGCTTCTAATACTAAACCTGAGATCCTTCCGATAGCATGAGAAGTGATATCTCAATGCTTCTAATACCAAACCTGGGACCCGTCCTATAACATGAGATATTATATCCAAATCCTTCCCATTCCAATCCTGAAACCCTTCCTTTAGCATATGTGATATCTCAATGTTTCTAATAAAAAACCTGAGACCCTTCCTATAGCAAGAGATGTGATATCCAAATCCTTCCCATTCCAATCCTGAGACCCTTCCTATAACATGAGATGTGATATCCAACTCCTTCCCATTCCAATCCTGAAACCCTTCCTATAGCATGAGATGTGATATCTCAATTTTTCTAATAAAAAACCTGAGACCCTTCCAATAGCAAGAGATGTGATATCCAAATCCTTCCCATTCCAACCTGAGACCCTTCCTATAGCATGAGAAGGGATATCCAACTCCTTCCCATTCCAATCCTGAGACCCTTCCTATAGCAAGAGATGTGATATCCAAATCCTTCCCATTCCAATCCTGAGATCCTTCCTATAACATGAGATGTGATACCCAATTATTTCCCATTCCAAACCTGAGACCCTTCCTATTGGATGAGATGTGATATCCAACACCTTCCCATTCCAATCCTGACACCCTTCCTATACCATGAGATGTGATATCTCAATGCTTCTAATACCAAACCTGGGACCCGTCCTATAACATGAGATATGATATCCAAATCCTTCCCCTTCCAATCCTGAAACCCCTCCTATAGCATGAGATGTGATATCTCAATGTTTCTAATAAAAAACTGAGACCCTTCCTATAGCAAGAGATGTGATATCCAAATCCTTCCCATTTCAATCCTGAGACCCTACCTATAACATGAGATGTGATATCCAACTCCTTCCCATTCCAACCTGAGACCCTTCCTATAGCATGAGATGTGATGTCTCAATGCTTCTAATACCAAACCTGAGATCCTTCCTATAAAATGAGATGTGATATCCAACTCCTTCCCATTCCAATCCTGAGGCCCTTCCTATAGCATGAGATGTGATATCTCACTGCTTATACCAAACCTGAGACCCTTCCTATAGCATGAGATGTGATATCCAACTCCTTCCCATTCCAATCCTGAGACAATTCCTATAGCATGAGATGTGATATCTCAATGCTTCTAATATCAAACTTGAGACCCTCCCTATAGCATGAGACGTGATATCCAACTCCTTCCCATTCCAATCCTGAGACTCTTCCTAAGCATGAGATGTGATATCACAATGCTTCTACCAAACCTGAGACCCTTCCTATAACATGAGATGGGATATCCAACTCCTTCCCATTCCAATCCTCAGACACTTCCTATAGCATGAGATGTGATATCTCAATGCTTCTAATACCAAACCTGAGACCCTTCCTATGGCATGAGATTTGATATCAAACTCCTTCCCATTCCAATCCTGAGACCCTTCCTATAGCATGAGATATGATATCCAACTCCTTCCCATTCCAATCCTGAAACCCTTCCTATACCATGAGATGTGATATCTTAATGCTTCTAATACCAAACCTGAGACCCGTCCTATAACATGAGATGTGATATCCAAATCCTTCCCCTTCCAAACCTGAGACCCTTCCTTTAGCATGAGATTTGATATCCAGCTCCTTCCCATTCCAATCCTGAGACCCTTCCGATAGCATGAGATGTGATATATCAATGCTTCTAATATCAAAACTGAGACCCTCCCTATAGCATGAGATGTGATATCCAACTCCTTCCCATTTCAATCCTGAGACCCTTCCTATAGCATGAGATGTGATATCTCAATGCTTCTACCAAACATGAGACCCTTCCTATAACATGAGATGGGATATCCAACTCCTTCCCATTCCAATCCTCAGACACTTCCTATAGCATGAGATGTGATATCTCAATGCTTCTAATACCAAACCTGAGACCCTTCCTATGGCATGAGATTTGATATCAAACTCCTTCCCATTCCAATCCTGAGACCCTTCCTATAGCATGAGATATGATATCCAACTCCTTCCCATTCCAATCCTGAAACCCTTCCTATACCATGAGATGTGATATCTTAATGCTTCTAATACCAAACCTGAGACCCGTCCTATAACATGAGATGTGATATCCAAATCCTTCCCCTTCCAAACCTGAGACCCTTCCTTTAGCATGAGATGTGATATCCAGCTCCTTCCCATTCCAATCCTGAGACCCTTCCGATAGCATGAGATGTGATATATCAATGCTCCTAATATCAAAACTGAGACCCTCCCTATAGCATGAGATGTGATATCTAAGACCTTCCCATTCCAATCCTGAGACCCTTCCGATAGCAGAGATGTGATATCTCAGTGCTTATACCAAACCTGAGACCCTTCCTATGGCATGAGATGTGATATCCAACTCCTTCCCATTTCAATCCTGAGACCCTTCCTTTAGCATGAGATGTGATATCCATCTCCTTCCCATTCCAATCCTGAGACCCTTCCTATAGCATGAGATGTGATATCTCAATGCTTCTAATACCAAACCTGAGATCCTTCCGATAACATGAGATGTGATATCCAAATCCTTCCCCTTCCAAACCTGAGACCCTCCCTTTAGCATGAGATGTGATATCCAACTCCTTCCCATTCCAATCCCGAGACCCTTCTGATAGCATGAGATGTGATATCTCAATGCTTCTAATACTAAACCTGAGATCCTTCCGATAGCATGAGAAGTGATATCTCAATGCTTCTAATACCAAACCTGGGACCCGTCCTATAACATGAGATATTATATCAAAATCCTTCCCATTCGAATCCTGAAACCCTTCCTTTAGCATGAGATGTGATATCTCAATGTTTCTAATAAAAAACCTGAGACCCTTCCTATAGCAAGCGATGTGATATCCAGCTCCTTCCCATTCCAATCCTGAGACCCTTCCGATAGCATGAGATGTGATATCTCAATGCTTCTAATATCAAAACTGAGACCCTCCCTATAGCATGAGATGTGATATCTAAGTCCTTCGCATTCCAATCCTGAGACCCTTCCGATAGCAGAGATGTGATATCTCAATGCTTATACCAAACCTGAGACCCTTCCTATGGCATGAGATGTGATATCCAACTCCTTCCCATTTCAATCCTGAGACCCTTCCTATAGCATGAGATGTGATATCTCAATGCTTCTACCAAACATGAGACCCTTCCTTTAGCATGAGATGTGATATCCATCTCCTTCCCATTCCAATCCTGAGACCCTTCCTATAGCATGAGATGTGATATCTCAATGCTTCTAATACCAAACCTGAGATCCTTCCGATAACATGAGATGTGATATCCAAATCCTTCCCCTTCCAAACCTGAGACCCTCCCTTTAGCATGAGATGTGATATCCAACTCCTTCCCATTCCAATCCTGAGACCCTTCTGATAGCATGAGATGTGATATCTCAATGCTTCTAATACTAAACCTGAGATCCTTCTGATAGCATGAGAAGTGATATCTCAATGCTTCTAATACCAAACCTGGGACCCGTCCTATAACATGAGATATGATATCCAAATCCTTCCCATTCCAATCCTGAAACCCTTCCTTTAGCATGAGATGTGATATCTCAATGTTTCTAATAAAAAACCTGAGACCCTTCCTATAGCAAGAGATGTGATATCCAAATCCTTCCCATTCCAATCCTGAGACCCTTCCTATAACATGAGATGTGATATCCAACTCCTTCCCATTCCAATCCTGAAACCCTTCCTATAGCATGAGATGTGATATCTCAATGTTTCTAATAAAAAACCTGAGACCCTTCCAATAGCAAGAGATGTGATATCCAAATCCTTACCATTCCAATCCTGAGACCCTTCCTATAACATGAGATGTGATATCCAACTCCTTCCCATTCCAACCTGAGACCCTTCCTATAGCAAGAGATGTGATATCCAAATCCTTCCCATTCCAATCCTGAGATCCTTCCTATAACATGAGATGTGATACCCAATTATTTCCCATTCCAAACCTGAGACCCTTCCTATTGGATGAGATGTGATATCCAACACCTTCCCATTCCAATCCTGACACCCTTCCTATACCATGAGATGTGATATCTCAATGCTTCTAATACCAAACCTGGGACACGTCCTATAACATGAGATATGATATCCAAATCCTTCCCCTTCCAAACCTGAGACCCTTCCTTTAGCATGAGATGTGATATCCAAATCCTTCCCATTCCAATCCTGAAACCCCTCCTATAGCATGAGATGTGATATCTCAATGTTTCTAATAAAAAACCTGAGACCCTTCCAATAGCAAGAGATGTGATATCCAAATCCTTCCCATTCCAATCCTGAGACCCTTCCTATAACATGAGATGTGATATCCAACTCCTTCCCATTCCAACCTGAGACCCTTCCTATAGCATGAGAAGGGATATCCAACTCCTTCCCATTCCAATCCTAAAACCCTTCCTATAGCAAGAGATGTGATATCCAACTCCTTCCCATTCCAACCTGAGACCCTCCCTTTAGCATGAGATGTGATATCCAACTCCTTCCCATTCCAATCCTGAGACCCTTCTGATAGCATGAGATGTGATATCTCAATGCTTCTAATACTAAACCTGAGATCCTTCCGATAGCATGAGAAATGATATCTCAATGCTTCTAATACCAAACCTGGGACCCGTCCTATAACATGAGATATGATATCCAAATCCTTCCCATTCCAATCCTGAAACCCTTCCTTTAGCATGAGATGTGATATCTCAATGTTTCTAATAAAAAACCTGAGACCCTTCCTATAGCAAGAGATGTGATATCCAAATCCTTCCCATTCCCATCCTGAGACCCTTCCTATAACATGAGATGTGTGTTAAGACGGATTTCTGAACTCTGTCCTGGCGGAGCAGAAGTTCAGAAGGCCAACCCAATTACTTGGAACAGGGTAACCTCTGGACAAGCCAGACCAATCAAGGTAGCG
This sequence comes from Ambystoma mexicanum, assembly GCF_040938575.1. Classification (NCBI taxonomy): domain Eukaryota; kingdom Metazoa; phylum Chordata; class Amphibia; order Caudata; family Ambystomatidae; genus Ambystoma; species Ambystoma mexicanum. The sequence goes on from NW_027182501.1 coordinate 710,918, forward strand.
ATCGCGGCGGTCAAGACTAGGTCTCAAGAGGGGTGAGGGTGACTGAAAGCCCGCAATGAGCACACAAAGCAAGAGCGCTTACAAACTACTCCAAACAGGTGTTATATCAAAAATATAAACACATTTATTTTAAGGCCTTTAAAACAACGACCGTAGCGAGAAAATCACAATAACACAGTATTAAGCCAACACATACCAAATCAACACAATATATATACAAATACACAGTCGCAAGCGTTTAAAGCACGAAATATGTAGTCCACCTGAAAGGGAAGGAAAACAGGCAGTGCGATAATGCTTTGACTTAGTTCGCCTTCATAGGCACCTAACTAGATGGAAGTCCGAGCCCTGCGAAGAGTGGAGCCTTGTGCTCAAAGTACCTGCACACGCTGGTGCCAACGGGCAAAAGGAGAAGCTCTTCGGAGGAAGTCAGGCAGTTCGGGTTAGTGCACAGCAGAAGAAGAACAGGGTCCGCAACGCAAGCGCAGCCTCCGCAGCGGGCAGAAGCAGAGCGCGAGTACGGGCGAAAAGGGTGCTGTTTTACACAGCGGGGAAAAGCAATGGGTTACTGCAGGAGGGCGACCAGATCCTAGATATACTACTCACCGGTCCCCGAAGCAAGCAGCTCCCAGGCTTCTCCACGTTAGTTTTCAGCAGCTGGCAGGTTCAGAAGAGCAGGGAATGCTTTGTAGTCGTGTAGATCAAAAAAGACGTCCCAATCAACGAAACCGGCACAGTTTGTTGCCGCAGCAGGACAACGGAGCGGCCGTGCGTATCTGAGTCAAAAGTACACTCCTCCCTTCAGACTTGGGAACGCCAAGGGCACGAAGTGTGGGAGAGTGACAAGGACTCGAGATACGGCACAACCTGGCGGCGGTTACAGAACAAGGCTCCTTTGTAAGCTGGTCAGTCAACTGGATGGCCCAGAGACGCTTCCGAAGGCTTACTTGGCAGGAGATGTTGTAGATGCCGGGAATAGCTGTTCCTGCTATTCCAAAGGTCGAAGCACCAGTACAGGCCTTCTGGTTCGATCAAAGGAGGACAGTGGCTCTCAGGACGACAGCAGTGCAAAGGAGGATTCCTTCAGCGGGTCACCAGCGATTCCTCGGTCCAGCCTCTTGGTTACAGGATACTTGGCTCCTGTATTCCTTCATTCGTGAGAACTCAGGAGATCGACATGGTAGTGGTGTTTCCAGCCCCCTCTTATCCACGGTTCCCTTCGCGCCAAAAACGGAGGGGATCCAATGGGAGATCCGCTCATCAAAACACATACCATACGTGGACCAATCACGGACCACGGTGGAACCAGGCATTCACACCACCCTAGACTCTCTGGCACCCAGGATGTGTATTGGGACCAGACATCCCAGCCCACACCCTGGAGGCACACAAACGACATGTAGAAGCCCGCGAAAGCAACCACGTTTCGCGGGAAAGTACATGCCCAAATAAGGAAGGCCCCGGGTCGCTGGACCTGGGGAAGGTGAAGGGAGCAAGACGGTCAGTGGACAAGACAAAGGAGCCTCGTGGTCTGGCCATTTTGGGAGCCAGGCCACCATTTTGGGTTCAGTGCAAAAACGTGCTCAGAACGGCAAAAGGAGCTCAAAATATTCAATACGATCGCTGCCACCATTCCAGTCCCTGAATGACTTGCACCGATCAAATACCATCCTAAAAGAGTATCTAGGGCCTGTAGAAGGCTAGAGACCCAAGAGAGCTGTAACTTAGCTTACAGTGCCCTCTTGTGTCGTGTTGCACTAAAGCTGTGACACGATAGAAGAAACTACGGGAAACAACGTTCCCCGGTACTGACTGTCTTAAGGGCATGTCAGTTTCCCCGTAAGAAAGGAGCGAAAGCCCAGAGAAGTGCGGCAGAAGGCTGTACTTCTCTGGCAAAGTGAAGAACAAGGTTAAAAACAATAGCAAAAAGTTTAGGGGTTGCCACATGGAAGGAAAATTCCCTACAATTACGAAATCTTTCCTAACAATGTGATATCCAACTCCTTCCCATTCCAATCCTGAAACCCTTCCAATAGCAAGAGATGTGATATCCAAATCCTTCCCATTCCAATCCTGAGACCCTTTCTATAACATGAGATGTGATATCCAACTCCTTCCCATTCCAACCTGAGACCCTTCCTATAGCATGAGAAGGGATATCCAACTCCTTCCCATTCCAATCCTGAGACCCTTCCTATAGCAAGAGATGTGATATCCAAATCCTTCCCATTCCAATCCTGAGATCCTTCCTATAACATGAGATGTGATACCCAATTATTTCCCATTCCAAACCTGAGACCCTTCCTATTGGATGAGATGTGATATCCAACACCTTCCCATTCCAATCCTGACACCCTTCCTATACCATGAGATGTGATATCTCAATGCTTCTAATACCAAACCTGGGACCCTTCCTATAACATGAGATGTGATATCCAAATCCTTCCCATTCCAATCCTGAAACCCCTCCTATAGCATGAGATGTGATATCTCAATATTTCTAATAAAAAACGTGAGACCCTTCCAATAGCAAGAGATGTGATATCCAAATCCTTCCCATTCCAATCCTGAGACCCTTCCTATAACATGAGATGTGATATCCAACTCCTTCCCATTCCAATCCTGAGACCCTTCCTATCGCAAGAGATGTGATATCCAAATCCTTCCCATTCCAATCCTGAGATCCTTCCTATTGGATGAGATGTGATATTCAACACCTTCCCATTCCAATCCTGACACCCTTCCTATACCATGAGATGTGATATCTCAATGTTTCTAATACAAAACTGAGACCCTTCCTATAGCAAGAGATGTGATATCCAAATCCTTCCCATTTCAATCCTGAGACCCTACCTATAACATATGTGATATCCAACTCCTTCCCATTCCAACCTGTGACCCTTCCTATAGCATGAGAAGGGATATCCAACTCCTTCCCAATCCAATCCTGAGACCCTTCCGATAGCAGAGATGTGATATCTCAATGCTTATAGCAATCCTGAGACCCTTCCTATTGCATGAGATGTGATATCTCAATGCTTCTGCCAAACCTGAGACCCTTCCTTTAGCATGATATGTGATATCCAAATCCTTCACATTCCAATCCTGAGACCCTTCCTATAGCATGAGATATGATATCTCAATGCTTCTAATACCAAACCTGAGATCCTTCCTATAACATGAGACGGGATATCCAACTCCTTCCCATTCCAATCCTGAGACTCTTCCTATAGCATGAGATGTGATATCTCAATGCTTCTACCAAACCTGAGACCCTTCCTATAACATGAGATAATATCCAAATCCTTCCCATTCCAATTCTGAGACCCGTCCTATAACATGAGTAATATCCAACTCCTTCCCATTCCAATTCTGAGACCCGTCCTATACCATGAGACTTGATATCTCAATGCTTCTAATACCAAACCTGAGACCGGTCTATAACATGAGATGTGATACCCAAATCCTTCCCCTTCCAAACCATAGACCCTTCCTATAGCATGAGATGTGATATCTCAATGCTTCTAATACCAAACCTGAGACCCTTCCTATAACGAGATGGGATATCCAACTCCTTCCCATTCCAATCCTGAGACCCTTCCGATAGCAGAGATGTGATATCTCAATGCTTATACCAAACCTGAGACCCTTCCTATGGCATGAGATGTCATATATAACTCCTTCCGATTCCAATCCTGAGACCCTTCCTATAGCATGAGATGTGATATCTCAATGCTTCTAATACCAAACCTGAGATCCTTCCTATAACATGAGATGTGATATCAAACTCCTTCCCATTCCAAACCTGAGACCCTTCCGATAGCATGATATGTGATATCACAATGCTTCTAAAACCAAACATGAGAACCATCCTATAACATGAGATGTGAAATCCAAATCATTCCCTTTCCAAACCTGAGACCCTTCCTATAGCTTGAGATGTGATATCAAACTCCTTCCCATTCAATGTGATATCCAACTCCTTCCCATTCCAATCCTGAGACCCTTCCTATACCATGAGATGTGATATTTCAATGCTTCTAATACCAAACCTGAGACCCGTCCTAAAACATGAGATGTGAGATCCAAATCCTTCCCCTTCCAAACCTGAGACCTTTCCTATAGCATGAGATGTGATATCTCAATGCTTCTTATACCAAACCTGAAATCCTTCCGATAGCATGAGATGTGATATCTCAATGCTTCTAATACCAAACCTGAGATCCTTCCTATAACATGAGATGTGATATCCAAATCCTTCGCCTTCCAAACCTGAGACCCTCCCTTTAGAATGAGATGTGATATCCAACTCCTTCCAATTCCAATCCTGATACCCTTCTGATAGCATGAGATGTGATATCTCAATGCCTCTAATACCAAACCTGAGATCCTACCTCTAACATGAAATGTGATATCCAACTCCTTCCCTTTCCAAACCTGAGAGCCTTCCTACAGCATGAGATGTGATATCCAAATCCTTCACATTCCAATCCTGAGACTCTTCCTATAGCATGAGATGTGATATCTCAATGCTTCTACCAAACCTGAGACCCTTCCTATAACATGAGATAATATCCAAATCCTTCCCATTCCAATTCTGAGACCCGTCCTATAACATGAGTAATATCCAACTCCTTCCCATTCCAATTCTGAGACTCGTCCTATACCATGCGACTTGATATCTCAATGCTTCTAATACCAAACCTGAGACCGGTCCTATAACATGAGATGTGATACCCAAATCCTTCCCCTTCCAAACCATAGACCCTTCCTATAGCATGAGATGTGATATCTCAATGCTTTTAATACCAAACCTGAGACCCTTCCTATAACGAGATGGGATATCCAACTCCTTCCCATTCCAATCCTGAGACCCTTCCGATAGCAGAGATGTGATATCTCAATGCTTATACCAAACCTGAGACCCTTCCTATGGCATGAGATGTCATATACAACTCCTTCCGATTCCAATCCTGAGACCCTTCCTATAGCATGAGATGTGATATCTCAATGCTTCTAATACCAAACCTGAGATCCTTCCTATAACATGAGATGTGATATCAAACTCCTTCCCATTCCAAACCTGAGACCCTTCCGATAGCATGATATGTGATATCACAATGCTTCTAAAACCAAACATGAGAACCATCCTATAACATGAGATGTGAAATCCAAATCATTCCCTTTCCAAACCTGAGACCCTTCCTATAGCTTGAGATGTGATATCAAACTCCTTCCCATTCAATGTGATATCCAACTCCTTCCCATTCCAATCCTGAGACCCTTCCTATACCATGAGATGTGATATTTCAATGCTTCTAATACCAAACCTGAGACCCGTCCCAAAACATGAGATGTGAGATCCAAATCCTTCCCCTTCCAAACCTGAGACCTTTCCTATAGCATATGTGATATCTCAATGCTTCTTATACCAAACCTGAAATCCTTCCGATAGCATGAGATGTGATATCTCAATGCTTCTAATACCAAACCTGAGATCATTCCTATAACATGAGATGTGATATCCAAATCCTTCGCCTTCCAAACCTGAGACCCTCCCTTTAGAATGAGATGTGATATCCAACTCCTTCCAATTCCAATCCTGATACCCTTCTGATAGCATGAGATGTGATATCTCAATGCCTCTAATACCAAACCTCAGATCCTACCTCTAACATGAAATGTGATATCCAACTCCTTCCCTTTCCAAACCTGAGAGCCTTCCTACAGCATGAGATGTGATATCCAAGTCCTTCCCATTCCAATCCTGAGACCCTTCCTATAACATGAGATGTGATATCCAACTCCTTCCCATTCCAACCTGAGACCCTTCCTATAGCATGAGATGGGATATCCAACTCCTTCCAAATCCAATCCTGATACCCTTCCGATAGCATGAGATGTGATATCCCAATGCTTCTACAAAACCTGAGACCCATACCATATCATGAGATGTCATATCAAACTCCCCTCCTATACCATGAGATGTGATATCTCAATGCTTCTAATACCAAACCTGGGACCCGTCCTATAACATGAGATATGATATCCAAATCCTTCCCCTTCCAAACCTGAAACCCTTCCTATAGCATGAGAAGGGATATCCAACTCCTTCCCATTCCAATCCTGAGACCCTTCCTATACCATGAGATGTGATATCTCAATGCTTCTAATAAAAAACCTGAGACCCTTCCTATAGCAAGAGATGTGATATCCGAATCCTTCCCATTCCAATCCTGAGATCCTTCCTATAACATGAGATGTGATATCCAATTAATTCCCATTCCAAACCTGAGACCCTTCCTATTGGATGAGATGTGATATCCAACTCCTTCCCATTCCAATCCTGAGACCCTTCCTATACCATGAGATGTGATATCTCAATGCTTATAATACCAAACCTGGGACCCGCCCTATAACATGAGATATGATATCCAAATCCTTCCCATTCCAATCCTGAGTCCCTTCCTATACCATGAGATGTGATATCTCAATGCTTCTAATACCAAACCTGGGACCCGCCGTATAACATGAGATGTGATATCCAAATCCTTCCCATTCCAATCCTGAAACCCTTCCAATAGCATGAGAAGGGATATCCAACTCCTTCCCATTCCAATCCTGAGACCCTTCCTATACCATGAGATGTGATATCTCAATGCTTCTAATAAAAAACCTGAGACCCTTCCTATAGCAAGAGATGTGATATCCGAATCCTTCCCATTCCAATCCTGAGATCCTTCCTATAACATGAGATGTGATATCCAATTCATTCCCATTCCAAACCTGAGACCCTTCCTATTGGATGAGATGTGATATCCAACTCCTTCCCATTCCAATCCTGAGACCCTTCCTATACCATGAGATGTGATATCTCAATGCTTATAATACCAAACCTGGGACCCGCCCTATAACATGAGATATGATATCCAAATCCTTCCCCTTCCAAACCTGAGACCCTTCCTTTAGCATGAGATGTGATATCCAAATCCTTCCCATTCCAATCCTGAAACCCTTCCTATAGCATGAGATGTGATATCTCAATGTTTCTAATAAAAAACCTGAGACCCTTCCTATAGCAAGAGATGTGATATCCAAATCCTTCCCATTTCAATCTTGACACCCTTCCTATAGCATGAGATGTGATATCCAACTCCTTCCCATTCCAACCTGAGACCCTTCCTATAGCAGAGATGTGATATCTCAATGCTTATACCAAACCTGAGACCCTACCTTTAGCATGATGTGATATCCAAATCCTTCCCATTCCAAACCTGAGACCCTTCCGATAGCATGAGATGTGATATCTCAATGCTTCTAAAATTAAACATGAGAACCATCCTATAACACGAGATGTGAAATCCCAATCCTTCCCTTCCCAAACCTGAGACCCTTCCTATAGCTCGAGATGTGATATCAAACTCCTTCCCATTCCAATCCTGAGATAGCTTTAGATGTGATATCCAACTCCTTCCTATTCCAATCCTGAGACCCTTATTATACCATGAGATGTGATATCTCAAGGCTTCTAATACCAAACCTGAGACCCGTCCTAAAACATGAGATGTGAGATCCAAATCCTTCCCCTTCCAAACCTGAGACCTTTCCTTTAGCATATGTGATATCCAACTCCTTCCCATTCCAATCCTGAGACCCTTCCGATAGCATGAGATGTGATATCTCAATGCTTCTAATATCAAACCTGAGAACCTCCCTATAGCATATGTGATATCCAACTCCTTCCAATTCCAATACTGAGACCCTTCCAATAGCATATGTGATATCTCAATGCTTCTAATATCAAAACTGAGACCCTCCCTATAGCATGAGATGTGATATCTCAATGCTTCTAATACCAAACCTGGGACCCGCCCTATAACATGAGATGTGATATCCAAATCCTTCCCATTCCAATCGAGACCCTTCCTATAACATGAGATGTGATATCTCTATGCTTCTAATACCAAACCTGAGACCATTCCCACAGCCTGAGATTTGAAATCTCATTTCTTCCAATACCAAACTCGAGACCCTTCCGATAGGATGAGATTTACTATCTCACTCCTTAAAATACCAACCTCGAGTCCCTTCCTAAAGGATGTGATTCTAATACCAAACCTGAGACTCTCCCTATAACAAGAGATGTCATATCCAACTCCTTCCCATTCCAATCCTGAGACTCTTCCTATAGCATGACATGTGATATCGAACTTCCCATTCCAATCCTGAGACTCAGACCTCCCCGTCTAACCTTCTCACCACTCCTAGCTCCCGGATTGATCATGCACTCCTGCTGTCTCTTCTCTCCCTTCTTCTGCTTCCTTTCCTCTCTCCTTCCTCATCTGCCCTAGGTCAGGCACCTTCTACACCTCCGCAGGGATTACTGATTTGTACCCCTCCCCACTCTCAACTCTCACTCAGTTTCAAACACTCATCTGACATCTGCCATTTCCTGGCCCGACCTTGATGTTCTTGGTCTAACCGAGACATGGTTGACGGCCAGCGCTGTCTCGAGCTTTGACACTTTCCTCCCTGATGACAAGTTCCTCTCCATGCCCAGATCCAACCGTTCTTGAGGGGGAGTATCCTTGTTTCCTGTAGTAAATTGCTTTCCTTTGCAGGCCGACTCCTCTCACGAATGCCTTGTCTGCATGCATTCTTTCTTTCCTGGCGAATCTCTCACCGTGGCTATTTGCCTACCCCCTTCCTCTCAGTGGATGGACTTCTCCATCCTAGCCTCCTACCACTCAACTCCGCCTACTTGGAGAATTCAACATGAACCTGTATGCTTCCTGACCTGGACTTTTACGAGATCTGCAACTCTTCATGTCGCTGGCCCTACACACTGCAGGAAATACTCAGGATTTTCACATCTCAGACCTCCCCCTCTGTAACCCTCTCAACAATCCTCTCCCGTGGTGATCAAGTTCTCATCTCCAAAGAAGGCTAACTGCCAGCTGTTCCTCCTCAGTGGAGTTCTCCCTTTCTGTCCCTGCTCCCTGCACCGTTTCGCGTTGCAAGTACTCGCTTCCCAGCTCTCTGGTTTAGACGCGTGTTCCCTGCCTTCTCTCTTCTTCCCGCTGCCTTCAAATCAACAAATGAGCTTCAAAAGATACACGGTGTATGTACTGTGTGCGTGCGTTTGTTGTCGAATCCTGACGTTTTTAACCACTGTTCTCCCATACAAGGGGGGGTCAACATCTACTGCTGTTCACAGGCTGATTGTATACGGCTGAAATCTTCAAGGCATTATCAGCTTTCCTGACTGTTTTGGAACGTGTATTTGCCATCTGTTAATGCAGTCGCCCTGTGTTCATCGTCCCTTCTACTTTACAGGCTGCACTCCACTGGAGATCACATTCTCCTCTCCAGAGCAGGCTAACTACCAGCTGCTCCTCCTCATAGGCGTTCATACTTTCTGTCCCTGATCCCTGCTCCGTTTCGCGTTGCAAACACTCGCTTCCCTGCTCTCTGGTTTAGACGCTGTTCCTCCTCATAGGCGTTCTTCTTTCTGTCCCTGATCCCTGCACAGTTTCGCGTTGCAAGTACTCGCTTCCCAGCTCTCTGGTTTAGAAGCGTGTTCCCTGCCTTCTCTGCTCTTCCCGCTGCCTTCAAATCAACAAATGAGCTTCTAAAGATACACATTGCTCAGAATGCTTTATAACACCCATTATTCATCATATAGCCGTAACCCACTCGACGTATTGAAATGTGCTGTAAACTAGCAAAACCAGCTAGAAAATGTACTTTCCTCGCGTTTTTGTAAATGCGAATTCTGATGGGTTCCCATGTATGTACTGTGTCCGTGCGTTTGTTGTCTAATCCTGAAGTTTTTAACCACTGTTCTCCCATACAAGGGGGGTTCAACATCTACTGCTGTTCACAGGCTGAATGTATACGGCTGAAATCTTCAAGGCATTATCAGCTTTCCTGACTGTTTTGGAACGTGTATGTGCCATCTGTTAATGCAGTCGCCTTGTGGTCATCGTCCCTTTTTGTTTACAGGCTGCACTCCCCTGGTGATCACATTCTCTCGTCCAGAGCAGGCTAACTACCAGCTGCTCCTCCTCAGAGGCGTTCCTTCTTTCTGTCCCTGCTCCCTGCACCGTTTCGCGTTGCATGTACTCGCTTCCCACCTCTCTGGTTTAGATGTGTGTTCCCTGCCTTCTCTCCTCTTCCTACAGCCTTCCAATGAGCTCCACAAGATAGTGTTCAGAATGCTTCATAACCCCATTATTCAACATATAGCTGTAACCCGCTAGACGTATTGAAACGTGCTAAAAACTAGCAAAAATAGCTAGAAAATGTACTTCCCTCGCGTTTTTGTAAATGCGAATTCTGGTGGGTTCCCATGTTGTATGTACTGTGTCCGTGCGTTTGTTGTCGAATCCTGAAGTTTTTAACCACTGTTCTCCCATACTAAGGGGGGTTAACATCTACTGCTGTTCACAGGCTGAATGTATACGGCTGAAATCTTCAAGGCATTATCAGCTTTCCTGACTGTTTTGGAACGTGTATTTGCCATCTGTTAATGCAGTAGCCTTGTGGTCATCGTCCCTTTTAATTTACAGGCTGCACTCCCCTGGTGATCACATTCTCCTCTCCAGAGCAGGCTAACTACCAGCTGCTCCTCCTCAGAGGCGTTCCTTCTTTCTGTCCCTGCTCCCTGCACCGTTTCGCGTTGCATGTTCTCGCTTCCCAGCTCTCTGGTTTAGATGTGTGTTCCCTGCCTTCTCTCCTCTTCCTACAGCCTTCCAATGAGCTCCACAAGATAGTGTTCAGAATGCTTTATAACCCCATTATTCAACATATAGCTGTAACCCGCTAGACGTATTGAAACGTGCTAAAAACTAGCAAAAACAGCTAGAAAATGTACTTCCTCGCGTTTTGGTAAATGCAGGGCACACGCGTCTAAACCAGAGAGCAGGGAAGCGAGCATTTCAGCAGTATAAATTCAGCCTGTGAACAACACATTTTGATCCTCCCTTTTATGGGAGAAGAGTTGTTCAAAAGTACAGTATTCGACTGATCAAACGCACGAACAGAGTACAAAATGGGAATCCACCAGAATTCGCATTTACCAAAACGCGAGGAAAGTACATTTTCTAGCTGTTTTTGCTAGTTTTTAGAACGTTTCAATACGTCTAGCGGGTTACGGCTATATGTTGAATAATGGATGTTATAAAGCATTCTGAACACTGTATCTTGTGGAGCTCATTGGAAGGCTTTAGGAAGAGGAGAGAAGCAGGGAACACGCATCTAAACCAGAGAGCTGGGAAGCGTGTACATGCAACGCGAAACGGAGCAGGGATCAGGGACAGAAAGGATGAACGCCTATGAGGAGGAGCAGCTGGTAGTTAGCCTGCTCTGGAGAGGAGAATGTGATCACCAGGGGAGTGCAGCCTGTAAAGTAGAAGGGACGATGAACAAAGGGCGACTGCATTAACAGATGGCAAATACACGTTCCAAAACAGTCAGGAAAGCTGATAATGCATTGAAGATTTCAGCCGTATACATTCAGACTGTGAACAGCAATAGATGTTGACCCCCCTTAGTATGGGAGAACAATGGTTAAAAACTTCAGGATTCGACAACAAACGCACGGAAACAGTACATACAACATGGGAACCCACCAGAATTCGCATTTACAAAAACGCGAGGGAAGTACATTTTCTAGCTATTTTTGCTAGTTTTTAGCACGTTTCAATACGTCTAGCGGGAGCTAATGTTGAATAATGGGGTTATAAAGCATTCTGAACACTATCTTGTGGAGCTCATTGGAAGGCTGTAGGAAGAGGAGAGAAGGCAGGGAATACGCATCTAACCAGAGAGCTGGGAAGCGAGTACATGCAACGCGAAACGGTGCAGAGAGCAGGGACAGAAAGAAGGAACGCCTCTGAGGAGCAGCTGGTAGTTAGCCTGCTCTGGAGAGGAGAATGTGATCACCAGGGGAATGCAGCCTGTAAACTAAAAGGGACGATGACCACAAGGCGACTGCATTAACAGATGGCAAATACACGTTCCAAAACAGTCACGAAACCTGATAATGCCTTGAAGATTTCAGCCGTATACATTCAGCCTGTGAACAGCAGTAGATGTTGACCCCCCTCCTTGTATGGGAGAACAGTGGCTAAAAACTTCAGGATTCGACAACAAACGCACGGACACAGTACATACATGGGAACCCATCAGAATGCGCATTTACAAGAACGCGAGGACAGTACATTTTCTAGCTGGTTTTGCTAGTTTACAGCACATTTCAATACGTCTAGCGGGTTACGGCTTTATGATGAATAATGGGTGTTATAAAGCATTCTGAGCACCGTGTATCTTTTGAAGCTCATTTGTTGATTTGAAGGCAGCGGGAAGAGGAGAGAAGGCAGGGAACACGCGTCTAAACCAGAGAGCTGGGAAGCGAGTGTTTGCAACGCGAAACGGTGCAGGGAGCAGGGACAGAAAGGGAGAACTCCACTGAGGAGGAACAGCTGGTAGTTAGCCTTCTTTGGAGATGAGAACTTGATCACCACGGGAGAGGATTGTTGAGAGGGTTACAGAGGGGGAGGTCTGAGATCTGAAAATCCTGAGTATTCCCTGCAGTGTGTAGGGCCAGATACATGAAGAGTTGCAGATCTCGTAAAAGTCCAGGTCAGGAAGCATACAGGTTCATGTGGAATTCTCCAAGTAGGCGGAGTTGAGTGGTAGGAGGCTAGGATGGAGAAGTCCATCCACTGAGAGAGGAAGGGGGTAGGCAAATAGCCACGGTGAGAGAATGACCAGGAAAGAGAGAATGCATGCAGACAAGGCATTCGTGAGAGGAGTCGGCCTGCAAAGGAAAGCAATTTACTACAGGAATCAAGGATACTCCTCCTCAAGAAATCTGGGCATGGAGAGGAACTTGTCATCAGGGAGGAAAGTGTCAAAGCTCGAGACATCGCTGGCCGTCAACCATGTCTCGGTTAGACCAAGGACATCAAGGTCGGGTTCTTCCAGGAAATGGCAGATGTCAGATGAGTGTTTGAAACTGAGTGAGAGTTGAGAGTGGGGAGGGGTACAAATCAGTAATCCCTGCTGAGGTGTAGAAGGAGCCTGACCTAGGGCAGATGAGGACGGAGAGAGGAAAGAAAGCAAAAGAAGGGAGAGAAGAGACAGCAGGACTGCATGATCAATCCGGGAGCTAGGAGTGGTGAGAAGGTTAGACGGGGAGGTCTGAGTCTCAGGATTGGAATGGGAAGTTCGATATCACATGTCATGCTATAGGAAGAGTCTCAGGAATGGAATGGGAAGGAGTTGGATATGACATCTCTTGTTATAGGGAGGGTCTAAGGTTTGGTATTAGAAGCACTGAGATATCAAATCACATCCTTTCGGAAGGGACTCGAGTTTGGTATTTTAAGGAGTGAGATAGTAAATCTCATCCTATCGGAAGGGTATCGGGTTTGGTATTGGAAGAAATGAGATTTCAAATCTCATGCTGTGGGAAGGGTCTCGGGTTTGGTATTGGAAGGGGTGAGAAATCACATTTCATGCTACAGGAAGGGTCACAAGTTTGGAATGGGAAGGAGTTGGATATCACATATACTACGGGAAGGGGCTCAGGTTTGGTATTAGAAGCATAGAGATATCACATCTCATGTTATAGGAAGGGTCTCGATTGGAATGGGAAGGAGTTGGATATCACATCTCATGCTATAGGGAGGGTCTCAGTTTTGATATTAGAAGCATTGAGATATCACATATGCTATTGGAAGGGTCTCAGTATTGGAATTGGAAGGAGTTGGATAGCACATCTCGTGCTATAGGGAGGTTCTCAGGTTTGATATTAGAAGCATTGAGATATCACATCTCATGCTATCGGAAGGGTCTCAGGATTGGAATGGGAAGTAGTTGGATATCACATATGCTAAAGGAAAGGTCTCAGGTTTGGAAGGGGAAGGATTTGGATCTCACATCTCATGTTTTAGGACGGGTCTCAGGTTTGGTATTAGAAGCCTTGAGATATCACATCTCATGGTATAATAAGGGTCTCAGGATTGGAATGGGAAGGAGTTGGATATCACATCTCAAGCTATTTCAGGATTGGAATGGGAAGGAGTTTGATATCACATCTCAAGCTATAGGAAGGGTCTCAGGTTTGGGAAGGGAAGGATTGGGATTTCACATCTCATGTTATAGGATGGTTCTCATGTTTGGTTTTAGAAGCATTGAGATATCACATCTCATGCTATCGGAAGGGTCTCAGGTTTGGAATGGGAAGGAGTTGGATATCACATCTCATGTTATAGGAAGCATCTCAGGTTTGGTATTAGAAGCATTGAGATATCACATCTCATGCTATAGGAAGTGTCTCAGGATTGGAATGTGAAGGATTTGGATATCACATCTCATGCTAAAGGAAGGGTCTCAGGTTTGGTATAAGCATTGAGATATCACATCTCTGCTATCGGAAGGGTCTCAGGATTGGATTGGGAAGGAGTTGGATATCCCTTCTCATGCTATAGGAAGGGTCTCATGTTGGAATGGGAAGGAGTTGGATATCACATCTCATGTCATAGGAAGGGTCTCAAGATTGAAATGGGAAGGATTTGGATATCACATCTCTTGCTATAGGAAGGGTCTCAGGTTTTTTATTAGAAACATTGAGATATCACATCTCATGCTATAGGAAGGGTTTCAGGATTGGAATGGGAAGGATTTAGATATCACATCTCATGCTAAAGGAAGGCTCTCAGGTTTGGAAGGGGAAGGATTTGGATATCATATCTCATGTTATAGGACGGGTCCCAGGTTTGGTATTAGAAGCATTGAGATATCACATCTTATGTTATAGGAAGGGTCTCAGGATTGGAATGGGAAGGAGTTGGATATCACATCTCATCCAATAGGAAGGGTCTCAGGTTTGGAATGGGAAGGAATTGGATATCACATCTCATGTTATAGGAAGGATCTCAGGATTGGAATGGGAAGGATTTGGATATCACATCTCTTGCTATAGGAAGGGTCTCAGGTTTTTTATTAGAAGCATTGAGATATCACATCTCATGGTATAGGAAGGGTCTCAGGATTGGAATGGGAAGGAGTTGGATATCCCTTCTCATGCTATAGGAAGGGTCTCAGGTTGGAATGGGAAGGATTTGGATATCAAATCTCTTGCTATAGGAAGGGTCTCAGGTTTTTTATTAGAAACATTGAGATATCACATCTCATGCTATAGGAAGGGTTTAAGGATTGGAATGGGAAGGATTTGGATATCACATCTCATGCTAAAGGAAGGGTCTCAGGTTTGGAAGGGGAAGGATTTGGATATCACATCTCATGTGATTGGACCGGTCTCAGGTTTGGTATTAGAAGCATTGAGATATCAAGTCTCATGGTATAGGACGGGAGTTTGATATCACATCATGCCATGGTATGGGTCTCAGGTTTTGTAGAAGCATTGGGATATCACATCTCATGCTATCGGAAGGGTATCAGGATTGGATTTGGAAGGAGTTGGATATCCCATCTCATGCTATAGGAAGGGTCTCAAGTTGGAATGGGAAAGAGTTGGATGTCACATCTCATGTTATAGGAAGGCTCTCAGGTTTGGAAAGGGAAGGAGTTGGATATCACTTTTCATGTTAGAGGAAGGATCTCAGGTTTGGTATTAGAGGCATTGAGATATCACATCTCATGCTATAGGAAGGGTATCAGGATTGTAATGGGAAGGAGTTGGATATCACATCTCATGCTAAAGGGAGGGTCTCAGGTTTGGAAGGGGAAGGATTTGGATATCACATCTCATGTTATAGGAAGGATCTTAGGTTTGGTATTAGAAGCATTGAGATATCACATCTCATGCTATCGGAAGGATCTCAGGTTTGGTATTAGAAGCATTGAGATATCACATCTCATGCTATAGGAAAGGTCTCAGGATTGGAATGGGAAGGAGTTGGATATCACATCTCATGCTAAAGGAAGGGTCTCAGTTTTGGTAGAAGCATTGCGATATCACATCTCATGCTATAGGAAGGGTCTCAGGATTGGAATCGGAAGGAGTTGGATATCACATCTCATGGTATAGGAAGGGTCTCAGGATTGGAATGGGAAGGAATTGGATATCACATTGAATGGGAAGGAGTTTGATATCACATCTCAAGCTATAGGAAGGGTCTAAGGTTTGGAAAGGGAATGATTTGGATTTCACATCTCATGTTATAGGATGGTTCTCATGTTTGGTTTTAGAAGCATTTAGATATCACATCTCATGCTATAGGAAGGGTCTCAGGATTGGAATGGGAAGGAGTTGGATATCACATCTCATGCTATAGGAAGGGTCTCAGGTTTGGTATAAGCATTGAGATATCCCATCTCATGCTATAGGAAGGGTCTCAGGATTGGAATCGGAAGGAGTTGTATATGACATCTCATGCCATAGGAAGGGTCTCAGGTTTGGTATAAGCATTGAGATATCACATCTCTGCTATCGGAAGGGTCTCAGGATTGGAATGGGAAGGAGTTGGATATCCCATCTCGTTATAGGAAGGGTCTCAGGTTTGGTATTAGAAGCATTGAGATATCACATCTCATGCTATAGGAAGGGTCTAAGGTTTGGAAGGGGAAGGATTTGGGTATCACATCTCATGTTATAGGACCGGTCTCAGGTTTGGTATTAGAAGCATTGAGATATCAAGTCTCATGGTATAGGACGGGTCTCAGAATTGGAATGGGAAGGAGTTGGATATCACATCTCAAGCTATAGGAAGGGTCTCAGGATTGGAATGGGAAGGAGTTTGATATCACATCTCATGCCATGGTATGGGTTTCAGGTTTTGTAGAAGCATTGGGATATCACATCTCATGCTATCAGAAGGGTATCGGGATTGGATTTGTAAGGAGTTGGATATCCCATCTCATGCTATAGGAAGGGTCTAAGGTTGGAATGTGAAGGAGTTGGATATCACATCTCATGTTATAGGAAGGGTCTCAGGATTGGAATGGGAAGGACTTGGATATCACATCTCATTCTATAGGAAGGCTCTCAGGGTTGGAAGGGGAAGGAGTTGGATATCACATTTCATGTAGAAGTAGGATCTCAGTTTTGGTATTAGAGGCATTGAGATATCACATCTCATGCTATCAGAAGGGTCTCAGGATTGGAATGGGAAGGAGTTGGATATCACATCTCATGCCATAGGAAGGGTCTCAGGTTTGGTATAAGCATTGAGATATCACATCTCATGCTATAGGAAGGGTCTCAGGATTGGAATGGGAAGGACTTGGATATCACATCTCATGTTATAGGAAGGGTCTCAGGTTTGGTATTAGAAGCATTGAGATATCACATCTCATGCTATAGGAAGGGTCTCAGGAATGGAATGGGAAGGACTTGGATATCGCATCTCATGATAAAGGAAGGGTCTAAGGTTTGGAAGGGGAAGGATTTGGATATCACATCTCATGTTATTGGACCGGTCTCAGGTTTGGTATTAGAAGCATTGAGATATCAAGTCTCATGGTATAGGACGGGAGTTTGATATCACATCATGCCATGGTATGGGTCTCAGGTTTTGTAGAAGCATTGGGATATCACATCTCATGCTATCGGAAGGGTATCAGGATTGGATTTGGAAGGAGTTGGATATCCCATCTCATGCTATAGGAAGGGTCTCAGGTTGGAATGCGAAAGAGTTGGATATCACATCTCATGTTATAGGAAGGGTCTCAGGATTGGAATGGGAAGGACTTGGATATCACATCTCATGCTGTAGGAATGCTCTCAGGTTTGGAAAGGGAAGGAGTTGGATATCACATTTCATGTTAGAGGTAGGATCTCAGGTTTGGTATTAGAGGCATTGAGATATCACATCTCATGCTATCAGAAGGGTATCAGGATTGGAATGGGAAGGAGTTGGATATCACATCTCATGCTAAAGGGAGGGTCTCAGGTTTGGAAGGGAAAGGATTTGGATATCACATCTCATGTTATAGGAAGGATCTCAGGTTTGGTATTAGAAGCATTGGGATATCACATCTCATGCTATCGGAAGGATCTCAGGTTTGGTAGAAGCATTGCGATATCACATCTCATGCTATAGGAAGGGTCTGAGGATTGGAATGTGAAGGACTTAGATATCACATCTCATGCTATAGGGAGGGTCTCAGTTTTGATATTAGAAGCATTGAGATATCACATCTCATGCTATCGGAAGGGTCTCAGGGTTGGAATGGGAGGAGCTGGATATCACATCTCATGCTAAAGGAAGGGTCTCAGGTTTGGAAGGGGAAGGATTTGGATATCACATCTCATGCTATAGGAAGGGTTTCAGGTTTGGTAGAAGCATTGAGATATCACATCTCATGCTATAGGAAGAGTCTCAGGTTTGGGAAGGGAAGGATTTGGATTTCACATCTCATGTTATAGGATGGTTCTCATGTTTGGTTTTTGAAGCATTGAGATATCACATCTCATGCTATCGGTAGGGTCTCAGATTTGGTATTAGAAGCATTGAGATATCACATCTCATGCTATAGGATTGGGCTCCAGATTGGAATGTGAAGGATTTGGAAATCACATCTCATGCTAAAGGAAGGGTCTCAGGTTTGGAATGGGAAGGAGTTGGATATGACATCTCTTGTTATAGGGAGGGTCTCAGGATTTGAATTGCAAGGGGTTGGATATCACATCTCATGCCGTAGGAAGGGTCTCAGGTTTGGTATAAGCAATGAGATATCACATCTCTGCTATCGGAAGGGTCTCAGGATTGGATTGGGAAGGAGTTGGATATCACATCTCATGTTATAGGAAGGGTCTCCGGATTGGAATGTGAAGGATTTGGATATCACATCTCATGCTAAAGGAAGGGTCTCAGGTTTGGAATGGGAAGGAGTTGGATATGACATCTCTTGTTATAGGGAGGGTCTCAGGATTTGAATGGCAAGGAGTTGGATATCACATCTCATGCCATAGGAAGGGTCTCAGGTTTGGTATAAGCATTGAGATATCACATCTCTGCTATCGGAAGGGTCTCAGGATTGTATTGGGAAGGAGTTGGATATCACATCTCATGCCATAGGAAGGGTCTCAGGTTTGGTAGAAGCATTGAGATATCACATCTCATGCTATAGGAAGGGTCTCAGGATTGGAATGGGAAGGACTTAAATATCACATATCATGCTATAGGGAGGGTTTCAGTTTTGATATTAGAAGCATTGAGATATCACATCTCATGCTAAAGGAAGGGTCTCAGGTTTGGAACGAAAAGGAGTTGGAAATCCGATCTCATGTTATAGGAAGGGTCTCAGGTTTGGTATAAGCATTGAGATATCACATCTCTGCTATCGGAAGTGTCTCAGGATTGGAATGGGAAGGAATTGGATATCCCATCTCATGTTATAGGACGGGTCTCAGGATTGTTATTAGAATCATTGAGATATCATATTGCATGCTGTAGGAAGGGTCTAAGGATTGGAATGGGAAGGACTTGGATATCACATCTCATGCTATAGGAAGGGTCTCAGGTTTGGTATAAGCATTGAGATATCAAATCTCATGCTATAGGAAGGGTCTCAGGATTGGAATGGAAGGAGTTGGATATCACATCTCATGTTATAGGAAGGATCTCAGGTTTGGTATTAGAAGCATTGAAATATCACATCTCTGCTATAGGAAGGGTCTCAGGATTGGAATGGGAAGGAGTTGGATATCACATCTCATACTATAGGAAGGGTCTCAGGTTTGGTATAAGCATTGAGATATCACATCTCATGCTATAGGAAGGGTCTCAGGATTGGAATGGGAAGGAGTTGTATATGACATCTCATGCCGTAGGAAGGGTCTCAGGTTTGGTATAAGCATTGAGATATCACATCTCTGCTATCGGAAGGGTCTCAGGATTGGAATGGGAAGGAGTTGGATATCCCATCTCATGTTATAGGAAGAGTCTCAGGTTTGGTATTAGAAGCATTGAGATATCACATCTCATGCTATAGGAAGTGTCTCAGGATTGGAATGGGAAGGACTTGGATATCACATCTCATGCTATAGGGAGGGTCTCAAGTTTGATATTAGAAGCATTGAGATATCACATCTCATGCTATAGGAAGGGTCTCAGGATTGGAATGGGAAGGAGTTGTATATGACATCTCATGCCGTAGGAAGGGTCTCAGGTTTGGTATAAGCATTGAGATATCACATCTCTGCTATCGGAAGGGTCTCAGGATTGGAATGGGAAGGAGTTGGATATCCCATCTCATGTTATAGGAAGAGTCTCAGGTTTGGTATTAGAAGCATTGAGATATCACATCTCATGCTATAGGAAGTGTCTCAGGATTGGAATGGGAAGGACTTGGATATCACATCTCATGCTATAGGGAGGGTCTCAAGTTTGATATTAGAAGCATTGAGATATCACATCTCATGCTATAGGAAGGGTCTCAGGATTGGAATGGGAAGGAGTTGTATATGACATCTCATGCCGTAGGAAGGGTCTCAGGTTTGGTATAAGCATTGAGATATCACATCTCTGCTATCGGAAGGGTCTCAGGATTTGAATGGGAAGGAGTTGGATATCCCATCTCATGTTATAGGAAGAGTCTCAGGTTTGGTATTAGAGGCATTGAGATATCACATCTCATGCTGTAGGAAGTGTCTCAGGATTGGAATGGGAAGGACTTGGATATCACATCTCATGCTATAGGGAGGCTCTCAAGTTTGATATTAGAAGCATTGAGATATCACATCTCATGCTATAGGAAGGGTCTCAGGATTGGAATGGGAAGGAGTTGGATATCACATCTCATGCTATAGGAAGGGTCTCAGGTTTGGTATAAGCATTGAGATATCACATCTCTGCTATCGGAAGGGTCTCAGGATTGGAATGGGAAGGAGTTGGATATCCCATCTCATGTTATAGGAAGAGTCTCAGGTTTGGTATTAGAAGCATTGAGATATCACATCTCATGCTATAGGAAGTGTCTCAGGATTGAAATGGGAAGGACTTGGATATCACATCTCATGCTATAGGGAGGGTCTCAAGTTTGATATTAGAAGCATTGAGATATCACATCTCATGCTATAGGAAGGGTCTCAGGATTGGAATGGGAAGGAGTTGTATATGACATCTCATGCCGTAGGAAGGGTCTCAGGTTTGGTATAAGCATTGAGATATCACATCTCTGCTATCGGAAGGGTCTCAGGATTGGAATGGGAAGGAGTTGGATATCCCATCTCATGTTATAGGAAGAGTCTCAGGTTTGGTATTAGAGGCATTGAGATATCACATCTCATGCTGTAGGAAGTGTCTCAGGATTGGAATGGGAAGGACTTGGATATCACATCTCATGCTATAGGGAGGCTCTCAAGTTTGATATTAGAAGCATTGAGATATCACATCTCATGCTATAGGAAGGGTCTCAGGATTGGAATGGGAAGGAGTTGGATATCACATCTCATGCTATAGGAAGGGTCTCAGGTTTGGTATAAGCTGTGAGATATCACATCTCATGCTATAGGCAGTGTCTCAGTATTGGAATGGGAAGGAGTTGGATATCACATCTCATGTTATAGGAAGGATCTCAGGTTTGGTATAAACATTGAGATATCACATCTCTGCTATCGGAAGGGTCTCATGATTGGAATGTAAGGAGTTGGATATTCCCATCTCATGTTATAGGAAGGGTCTCAGGTTTGGTATTAGAAGCATTGAGATATCACATCTCATGCTATAGGAAGGGTCTCAGGATTGGAATGGGAAGGACTTGGATATCACATCTCATGCTATAGGGAGGGTCTCAAGTTTGATATTAGAAGCATTGAGATATCACATCTCATGATATCGGAAGGGTCTCAGGATTGGAATGGGAAGGAGTTGGATATCACATCTCATGATAAAGGAAGGGTCTAAGGTTTGGAAGGGGAAGGATTTGGATATCACATCTCATGTTATAGGACGGGTCTCAGGTTT
Organism: Ambystoma mexicanum; assembly: GCF_040938575.1. NCBI lineage: Eukaryota > Metazoa > Chordata > Amphibia > Caudata > Ambystomatidae > Ambystoma > Ambystoma mexicanum. The sequence continues at coordinate 732,859 of NW_027182501.1, forward strand.
GGTATTAGAAGCATTGTGATAGCAAGTCTCATGGTATAGGAAGGGTCTCAGAATTGGAATGGGAAGGAGTTTGATATCACATCTCATGCCATAGTATGGGTCTCAGGTTTGGTAGAAGCATTGGGATATCACATCTCATGCTATCGGAATGGTATCAGGATTGGATTTGGAAGGAGTTTGATATCCCATCTCATGCTATAGGAAGGGTCTCAGGTTGGAATGGGAAGGAGTTGGATATCACATCTCATGTTATAGGAAGGGTCTCAGGATTGGAATGGGAAGGACTTGGATATCACATCTCATGCTATAGGAAGGCTCTCAGGTTTGGAAGGGGAGAGAGTTGGATATCACATTTCATGTTAGAGGTAGGATCTCAGGTTTGGTATTAGAGGCATTGAGATATCACATCTCATGCTATCAGAAGGGTCTCAGGATTGGAATGGGAAGGACTTAGATATCACATATCATGCTATAGGGAGGGTCTCAGTTTTGATATTAGAAGCATTGAGATATCACATCTCATGCTATCGGAAGTGTCTCAGGATTGGAATGGGAAGGAGCTGGATATCACATCTCATGCTAAAGGAAGAGTCTCAGGTTTGGAACGGGAAGGAGTTGGATATCACATCTCATGTTATAGGAAGGGTCTCAGGTTTGGTATAAGCATTGAGATATCACATCTCTGCTATCGGAAGTGTCTCAGGATTGGAATGGGAAGGAGTTGGATATCCCATCTCATGTTATAGGACGGGTCTCAGGTTTGTTATAAGAATCATTGAGATATCATATTGCATGCTGTAGGAAGGGTCTAAGGATTGGAATGGGAAGGACTTGGATATCACATCTCATGCTATAGATAGGCTCTCAGGTTTGGAAAGGGAAGGAGTTGGATATCACATTTCATGTTAGAGGAAGGATCTCAGGTTTGGTATTAGAGGCATTGAGATATCACATCTCATGCTATAGGAAGGGTCTCAGGTTGGAATGGGAAGGAGTTGGATATCACATCTCATGTTAAAGGGAGGGTCTCAGAATTGGAAGGGGAAGGATTTGGATATCACATCTCATGTTATAGGAAGGATCTCAGGTTTGGTATTAGAAGCATTGAGATATCACATCTCATGCTATCGGAAGGATCTCAGGTTTGGTATTAGAAGCATTGAGATATCACATCTCATGCTATCAGAAGGGTCTCAGGATTGGAATGGGAAGGACTTGGATATCGCATCTCATGATAAAGGAAGGGTCTAAGGTTTGGAAGGGGAAGGATTTGGATATCACATCTCATGTTATTGGACCGGTCTCAGGTTTGGTATTAGAAGCATTGAGATATCAAGTCTCATGGTATAGGACGGGAGTTTGATATCACATCATGCCATGGTATGGGTCTCAGGTTTTGTAGAAGCATTGGGATATCACATCTCTGCTATCGGAAGGGTATCAGGATTGGATTTGGAAGGAGTTGGATATCCCATCTCATGCTATAGGAAGGGTCTCAGGTTGGAATGCGAAAGAGTTGGATATCACATCTCATGTTATAGGAAGGGTCTCAGGATTGGAATGGGAAGGACTTGGATATCACATCTCATGCTGTAGGAATGCTCTCAGGTTTGGAAAGGGAAGGAGTTGGATATCACATTTCATGTTAGAGGTAGGATCTCAGGTTTGGTATTAGAGGCATTGAGATATCACATCTCATGCTATCAGAAGGGTATCAGGATTGGAATGGGAAGGAGTTGGATATCACATCTCATGCTAAAGGGAGGGTCTCAGGTTTGGAAGGGAAAGGATTTGGATATCACATCTCATGTTATAGGAAGGATCTCAGGTTTGGTATTAGAAGCATTGAGATATCACTTCTCATGCTATCGGAAGGATCTCAGGTTTGGTATTAGAAGCATTGAGATATCACATCTCATGCGGTGTCCAGTCAACTCGTCGAAAAAAAACTGGTCGACTGCAATTTGGTCGACGCAATTTGGTCGAAAACCATTTCGTCGAAAATTTTTTTTTATTTATATATTTATTTTTGGGTTTTCGTTTTGTTAAAAAAATGGGTTTTTAGAGAAAAAAAGGGGGTTGGGGGGGGGACCCCCCCAAAAAAAAAAAAAAAGGGTTAAAATAGAAAAAAAAAAAAATTCGACGAAATGGTTTTCGACCAATTTGATTCGACCATTTGTCTGGTCGACCAATTTTTTTCGACGAATTCACGGGCAACCATCTCATGCTATAGGACGGGTCTCAGGATTGGAATGGGAAGGAGTTGGATATCACATCTCATGCTAAAGGAAGGGTCTCAGTTTTGGTAGAAGCATTGCGATATCACATCTCATGCTATAGGAAGGGTCTGAGGATTGGAATGGGAAGGACTTAGATATCACATCTCATGCTATAGGGAGGGTCTCAGTTTTGATATTAGAAGCATTGAGATATCACATCTCATGCTATCGGAAGGGTCTCAGGGTTGGAATGGGAGGAGCTGGATATCACATCTCATGCTAAAGGAAGGGTCTCAGGTTTGGAATGGGAAGGAGTTGGATATGACATCTCTTGTTATAGGGAGGGTCTCAGGATTTGAATGGCAAGGAGTTGGATATCACATCTCATGCCATAGGAAGGGTCTCAGGTTTGGTATAAGCATTGAGATATCACATCTCTGCTATCGGAAGGGTCTCAGGATTGTATTGGGAAGGAGTTGGATATCACATCTCATGCCATAGGAAGGGTCTCAGGTTTGGTAGAAGCATTGAGATATCACATCTCATGCTATAGGAAGGGTCTCAGGATTGGAATGGGAAGGACTTAGATATCACATATCATGCTATAGGGAGGGTTTCAGTTTTGATATTAGAAGCATTCAGATATCACATCTCATGCTATCGGAAGTGTCTCAGGATTGGAATGCGAAGGAGCTGGATATCACATCTCATGCTAAAGGAAGGGTCTCAGGTTTGGAACGAAAAGGAGTTGGAAATCCGATCTCATGTTATAGGAAGGGTCTCAGGTTTGGTATAAGCATTGAGATATCACATCTCTGCTATCGGAAGTGTCTCAGGATTGGAATGGGAAGGAATTGGATATCCCATCTCATGTTATAGGACGGGTCTCAGGATTGTTATTAGAATCATTGAGATATCATATTGCATGCTGTAGGAAGGGTCTAAGGATTGGAATGGGAAGGACTTGGATATCACATCTCATGCTATAGGAAGGGTCTCAGGTTTGGTATAAGCATTGAGATATCAAATCTCATGCTATAGGAAGGGTCTCAGGATTGGAATGGAAGGAGTTGGATATCACATCTCATGTTATAGGAAGGATCTCAGGTTTGGTATTAGAAGCATTGAGACATCACATCTCATGCTATAGGAAGGGTATCAGGATTGGAATGGGAAGGAGTTGGATATCACATCTCATACTATAGGAAGGGTCTCAGGTTTGGTATAAGCATTGAGATATCACATCTCATGCTATAGGAAGGGTCTCAGGATTGGAATGGGAAGGAGTTGGATATCACATCTCATGCTATAGGAAGGGTCTCAGGTTTGGTATAAGCATTGAGATATCACATCTCTGCTATCGGAAGGGTCTCAGGATTGGAATGGGAAGGAGTTGGATATCCCATCTCATGTTATAGGAAGAGTCTCAGGTTTGGTATTAGAAGCATTGAGATATCACATCTCATGCTATAGGAAGTGTCTCAGGATTGGAATGGGAAGGACTTGGATATCACATCTCATGCTATAGGGAGGGTCTCAAGTTTGATATTAGAAGCATTGAGATATCACATCTCATGCTATAGGGAGGCTCTCAAGTTTGATATTAGAAGCATTGAGATATCACATCTCATGCTATAGGAAGGGTCTCAGGATTGGAATGGGAAGGAGTTGGATATCACATCTCATGCTATAGGAAGGGTCTCAGGTTTGGTATAAGCATTGAGATATCACATCTCTGCTATCGGAAGGGTCTCAGGATTGGAATGGGAAGGAGTTGGATATCCCATCTCATGTTATAGGAAGAGTCTCAGGTTTGGTATTAGAAGCATTGAGATATCACATCTCATGCTATAGGAAGTGTCTCAGGATTGAAATGGGAAGGACTTGGATATCACATCTCATGCTATAGGAAGGGTCTCAGGATTGGAATGGGAAGGAGTTGTATATGACATCTCATGCCGTAGGAAGGGTCTCAGGTTTGGTATAAGCATTGAGATATCACATCTCTGCTATCGGAAGGGTCTCAGGATTGGAATGGGAAGGAGTTGGATATCCCATCTCATGTTATAGGAAGAGTCTCAGGTTTGGTATTAGAGGCATTGAGATATCACATCTCATGCTGTAGGAAGTGTCTCAGGATTGGAATGGGAAGGACTTGGATATCACATCTCATGCTATAGGGAGGCTCTCAAGTTTGATATTAGAAGCATTGAGATATCACATCTCATGCTATAGGAAGGGTCTCAGGATTGGAATGGGAAGGAGTTGGATATCACATCTCATGCTATAGGAAGGGTCTCAGGTTTGGTATAAGCAGTGAGATATCACATCTCATGCTATAGGCAGTGTCTCAGTATTGGAATGGGAAGGAGTTGGATATCACATCTCATGTTATAGGAAGGATCTCAGGTTTGGTATAAACATTGAGATATCACATCTCTGCTATCGGAAGGGTCTCAGGATTGGAATGTAAGGAGTTGGATATTCCCATCTCATGTTATAGGAAGGGTCTCAGGTTTGGTATTAGAAGCATTGAGATATCACATCTCATGCTATAGGAAGGGTCTCAGGATTGGAATGGGAAGGACTTGGATATCACATCTCATGCTATAGGGAGGGTCTCAAGTTTGATATTAGAAGCATTGAGATATCACATCTCATGATATCGGAAGGGTCTCAGGATTGGAATGGGAAGGAGTTGGATATCACATCTCATGATAAAGGAAGGGTCTAAGGTTTGGAAGGGGAAGGATTTGGATATCACATCTCATGTTATAGGACGGGTCTCAGGTTTGGTATTAGAAGCATTGTGATAGCAAGTCTCATGGTATAGGAAGGGTCTCAGAATTGGAATGGGAAGGAGTTTGATATCACATCTCATGCCATAGTATGGGTCTCAGGTTTGGTAGAAGCATTGGGATATCACATCTCATGCTATCGGAATGGTATCAGGATTGGATTTGGAAGGAGTTTGATATCCCATCTCATGCTATAGGAAGGGTCTCAGGTTGGAATGGGAAGGAGTTGGATATCACATCTCATGTTATAGGAAGGGTCTCAGGATTGGAATGAGAAGGACTTGGATATCACATCTCATGCTATAGGAAGGCTCTCAGGTTTGGAAGGGGAGAGAGTTGGATATCACATTTCATGTTAGAGGTAGGATCTCAGGTTTGGTATTAGAGGCATTGAGATATCACATCTCATGCTATCAGAAGGGTCTCAGGATTGGAATGGGAAGGACTTAGATATCACATATCATGCTATAGGGAGGGTCTCAGTTTTGATATTAGAAGCATTGAGATATCACATCTCATGCTATCGGAAGTGTCTCAGGATTGGAATGGGAAGGAGCTGGATATCACATCTCATGCTAAAGGAAGAGTCTCAGGTTTGGAACGGGAAGGAGTTGGATATCACATCTCATGTTATAGGAAGGGTCTCAGGTTTGGTATAAGCATTGAGATATCACATCTCTGCTATCGGAAGTGTCTCAGGATTGGAATGGGAAGGAGTTGGATATCCCATCTCATGTTATAGGACGGGTCTCAGGTTTGTTATTAGAATCATTGAGATATCATATTGCATGCTGTAGGAAGGGTCTAAGGATTGGAATGGGAAGGACTTGGATATCACATCTCATGCTATAGATAGGCTCTCAGGTTTGGAAAGGGAAGGAGTTGGATATCACATTTCATGTTAGAGGAAGGATCTCAGGTTTGGTATTAGAGGCATTGAGATATCACATCTCATGCTATAGGAAGGGTCTCAGGTTGGAATGGGAAGGAGTTGGATATCACATCTCATGTTAAAGGGAGGGTCTCAGAATTGGAAGGGGAAGGATTTGGATATCACATCTCATGTTATAGGAAGGATCTCAGGTTTGGTATTAGAAGCATTGAGATATCACATCTCATGCTATCGGAAGGATCTCAGGTTTGGTATTAGAAGCATTGAGATATCACATCTCATGCTATCAGAAGGGTCTCAGGATTGGAATGGGAAGGAGTTGGATATCACATCTCATGCTAAAATGGAGGGTCTCAGGTTTGGAAGGGGAAGGATTTGGATATCACATCTCATGTTATCGGAAGGATCTCAGGTTTGGTATTAGAAGTATTGAGATATCACATCTCATGCTATAGGAAGGGTCTCAGGATTAGAATGGGAAGGAGTTGGATATCACATCTCATGCTAAAGGAAGGGTCTCAGGTTTGGTAGAAGCATTGAGATATCACATCTCATGCTATCGGAAGTGTCTCAGGATTGGAATGGGAAGGAGCTGGATATCACATCTCATGCTAAAGGAAGGGTCTCAGGTTTGGAACGGGAAGGAGTTGGATATCCGATCTCATGTTATAGGAAGGGTCTAAGGTCTGGTATAAGCATTGAAATATCACATCTCTGCTATCGGAAGTGTCTCAGGATTGGAATGGGAAGGAGTTGGATATCCCATCTCATGTTATAGGAAGGGTCTCAGGTTTGGTATAAGCATTGAGATATCACATCTCATGCTATAGGAAGGGTCTCAGGATTGGAATGGGAAGTAGTTGGATATCACATCTCATGCTATAGGAAGGGTCTCAGGTTTGGTATAAGCATTGAGATATCACATCTCATGCTATAGGAAGGGTCTCAGGATTGGAATGGGAAGGAGTTGTATATGACATCTCATGCCGTAGGAAGGGTCTCAGGTTTGGTATAAGCATTGAGATATCACATCTCATGCTATAGGAAGGGTCTCAGGATTGGAATGGGAAGTAGTTGGATATCACATCTCATGCTATAGGGAGGGTCTCAGTTTTGATATTAGAAGCATTGAGATATCACATATGCTATTGGAAGGGTCTCAGTATTGGAATTGGAAGGAGTTGGATAGCACATCTCGTGCTATAGGGAGGTTCTCAGGTTTGATATTAGAAGCATTGAGATATCACATCTCATGCTATCGGAAGGGTCTCAGGATTGGAATGGGAAGTAGTTGGATATCACATATGCTAAAGGAAAGGTCTCAGGTTTGGAAGGGGAAGGATTTGGATCTCACATCTCATGTTTTAGGACGGGTCTCAGGTTTGGTATTAGAAGCCTTGAGATATCACATCTCATGGTATAATAAGGGTCTCAGGATTGGAATGGGAAGGAGTTGGATATCACATCTCAAGCTATTTCAGGATTGGAATGGGAAGGAGTTTGATATCACATCTCAAGCTATAGGAAGGGTCTCAGGTTTGGGAAGGGAAGGATTGGGATTTCACATCTCATGTTATAGGATGGTTCTCATGTTTGGTTTTAGAAGCATTGAGATATCACATCTCATGCTATCGGAAGGGTCTCAGGTTTGGAATGGGAAGGAGTTGGATATCACATCTCATGTTATAGGAAGCATCTCAGGTTTGGTATTAGAAGCATTGAGATATCACATCTCATGCTATAGGAAGGGTCTCAGGATTGGAATGTGAAGGATTTGGATATCACATCTCATGCTAAAGGAAGGGTCTCAGGTTTGGTATAAGCATTGAGATATCACATCTCTGCTATCGGAAGGGTCTCAGGATTGGATTGGGAAGGAGTTGGATATCCCTTCTCATGCTATAGGAAGGGTCTCATGTTGGAATGGGAAGGAGTTGGATATCACATCTCATGTCATAGGAAGGGTCTCAAGATTGAAATGGGAAGGATTTGGATATCACATCTCTTGCTATAGGAAGGGTCTCAGGTTTTTTATTAGAAACATTGAGATATCACATCTCATGCTATAGGAAGGGTTTCAGGATTGGAATGGGAAGGATTTAGATATCACATCTCATGCTAAAGGAAGGCTCTCAGGTTTGGAAGGGGAAGGATTTGGATATCATATCTCATGTTATAGGACGGGTCCCAGGTTTGGTATTAGAAGCATTGAGATATCACATCTTATGTTATAGGAAGGGTCTCAGGATTGGAATGGGAAGGAGTTGGATATCACATCTCATCCAATAGGAAGGGTCTCAGGTTTGGAATGGGAAGGAATTGGATATCACATCTCATGTTATAGGAAGGATCTCAGGATTGGAATGGGAAGGATTTGGATATCACATCTCTTGCTATAGGAAGGGTCTCAGGTTTTTTATTAGAAGCATTGAGATATCACATCTCATGGTATAGGAAGGGTCTCAGGATTGGAATGGGAAGGAGTTGGATATCCCTTCTCATGCTATAGGAAGGGTCTCAGGTTGGAATGGGAAGGATTTGGATATCAAATCTCTTGCTATAGGAAGGGTCTCAGGTTTTTTATTAGAAACATTGAGATATCACATCTCATGCTATAGGAAGGGTTTAAGGATTGGAATGGGAAGGATTTGGATATCACATCTCATGCTAAAGGAAGGGTCTCAGGTTTGGAAGGGGAAGGATTTGGATATCACATCTCATGTGATTGGACCGGTCTCAGGTTTGGTATTAGAAGCATTGAGATATCAAGTCTCATGGTATAGGACGGGAGTTTGATATCACATCATGCCATGGTATGGGTCTCAGGTTTTGTAGAAGCATTGGGATATCACATCTCATGCTATCGGAAGGGTATCAGGATTGGATTTGGAAGGAGTTGGATATCCCATCTCATGCTATAGGAAGGGTCTCAAGTTGGAATGGGAAAGAGTTGGATGTCACATCTCATGTTATAGGAAGGCTCTCAGGTTTGGAAAGGGAAGGAGTTGGATATCACTTTTCATGTTAGAGGAAGGATCTCAGGTTTGGTATTAGAGGCATTGAGATATCACATCTCATGCTATAGGAAGGGTATCAGGATTGTAATGGGAAGGAGTTGGATATCACATCTCATGCTAAAGGGAGGGTCTCAGGTTTGGAAGGGGAAGGATTTGGATATCACATCTCATGTTATAGGAAGGATCTTAGGTTTGGTATTAGAAGCATTGAGATATCACATCTCATGCTATCGGAAGGATCTCAGGTTTGGTATTAGAAGCATTGAGATATCACATCTCATGCTATAGGAAAGGTCTCGGATTGGAATGGGAAGGAGTTGGATATCACATCTCATGCTAAAGGAAGGGTCTCAGTTTTGGTAGAAGCATTGCGATATCACATCTCATGCTATAGGAAGGGTCTCAGGATTGGAATCGGAAGGAGTTGGATATCACATCTCATGGTATAGGAAGGGTCTCAGGATTGGAATGGGAAGGAATTGGATATCACATTGAATGGGAAGGAGTTTGATATCACATCTCAAGCTATAGGAAGGGTCTAAGGTTTGGAAAGGGAATGATTTGGATTTCACATCTCATGTTATAGGATGGTTCTCATGTTTGGTTTTAGAAGCATTTAGATATCACATCTCATGCTATAGGAAGGGTCTCAGGATTGGAATGGGAAGGAGTTGGATATCACATCTCATGCTATAGGAAGGGTCTCAGGTTTGGTATAAGCATTGAGATATCCCATCTCATGCTATAGGAAGGGTCTCAGGATTGGAATCGGAAGGAGTTGTATATGACATCTCATGCCATAGGAAGGGTCTCAGGTTTGGTATAAGCATTGAGATATCACATCTCTGCTATCGGAAGGGTCTCAGGATTGGAATGGGAAGGAGTTGGATATCCCATCTCGTTATAGGAAGGGTCTCAGGTTTGGTATTAGAAGCATTGAGATATCACATCTCATGCTATAGGAAGGGTCTAAGGTTTGGAAGGGGAAGGATTTGGGTATCACATCTCATGTTATAGGACCGGTCTCAGGTTTGGTATTAGAAGCATTGAGATATCAAGTCTCATGGTATAGGACGGGTCTCAGAATTGGAATGGGAAGGAGTTGGTTATCACATCTCAAGCTATAGGAAGGGTCTCAGGATTGGAATGGGAAGGAGTTTGATATCACATCTCATGCCATGGTATGGGTTTCAGGTTTTGTAGAAGCATTGGGATATCACATCTCATGCTATCAGAAGGGTATCGGGATTGGATTTGTAAGGAGTTGGATATCCCATCTCATGCTATAGGAAGGGTCTAAGGTTGGAATGTGAAGGAGTTGGATATCACATCTCATGTTATAGGAAGGGTCTCAGGATTGGAATGGGAAGGACTTGGATATCACATCTCATTCTATAGGAAGGCTCTCAGGGTTGGAAGGGGAAGGAGTTGGATATCACATTTCATGTAGAGGTAGGATCTCAGTTTTGGTATTAGAGGCATTGAGATATCACATCTCATGCTATCAGAAGGGTCTCAGGATTGGAATGGGAAGGAGTTGGATATCACATCTCATGCCATAGGAAGGGTCTCAGGTTTGGTATAAGCATTGAGATATCACATCTCATGCTATAGGAAGGGTCTCAGGATTGGAATGGGAAGGACTTGGATATCACATCTCATGTTATAGGAAGGGTCTCAGGTTTGGTATTAGAAGCATTGAGATATCACATCTCATGCTATAGGAAGGGTCTCAGGAATGGAATGGGAAGGACTTGGATATCGCATCTCATGATAAAGGAAGGGTCTAAGGTTTGGAAGGGGAAGGATTTGGATATCACATCTCATGTTATTGGACCGGTCTCAGGTTTGGTATTAGAAGCATTGAGATATCAAGTCTCATGGTATAGGACGGGAGTTTGATATCACATCATGCCATGGTATGGGTCTCAGGTTTTGTAGAAGCATTGGGATATCACATCTCATGCTATCGGAAGGGTATCAGGATTGGATTTGGAAGGAGTTGGATATCCCATCTCATGCTATAGGAAGGGTCTCAGGTTGGAATGCGAAAGAGTTGGATATCACATCTCATGTTATAGGAAGGGTCTCAGGATTGGAATGGGAAGGACTTGGATATCACATCTCATGCTGTAGGAATGCTCTCAGGTTTGGAAAGGGAAGGAGTTGGATATCACATTTCATGTTAGAGGTAGGATCTCAGGTTTGGTATTAGAGGCATTGAGATATCACATCTCATGCTATCAGAAGGGTATCAGGATTGGAATGGGAAGGAGTTGGATATCACATCTCATGCTAAAGGGAGGGTCTCAGGTTTGGAAGGGAAAGGATTTGGATATCACATCTCATGTTATAGGAAGGATCTCAGGTTTGGTATTAGAAGCATTGGGATATCACATCTCATGCTATCGGAAGGATCTCAGGTTTGGTATTAGAAGCATTGAGATATCACATCTCATGCTATAGGACGGGTCTCAGGATTGGAATGGGAAGGAGTTGGATATCACATCTCATGCTAAAGGAAGGGTCTCAGTTTTGGTAGAAGCATTGCGATATCACATCTCATGCTATAGGAAGGGTCTGAGGATTGGAATGTGAAGGACTTAGATATCACATCTCATGCTATAGGGAGGGTCTCAGTTTTGATATTAGAAGCATTGAGATATCACATCTCATGCTATCGGAAGGGTCTCAGGGTTGGAATGGGAGGAGCTGGATATCACATCTCATGCTAAAGGAAGGGTCTCAGGTTTGGAAGGGGAAGGATTTGGATATCACATCTCATGCTATAGGAAGGGTTTCAGGTTTGGTAGAAGCATTGAGATATCACATCTCATGCTATAGGAAGAGTCTCAGGTTTGGGAAGGGAAGGATTTGGATTTCACATCTCATGTTATAGGATGGTTCTCATGTTTGGTTTTTGAAGCATTGAGATATCACATCTCATGCTATCGGTAGGGTCTCAGATTTGGTATTAGAAGCATTGAGATATCACATCTCATGCTATAGGATTGGGCTCCAGATTGGAATGTGAAGGATTTGGAAATCACATCTCATGCTAAAGGAAGGGTCTCAGGTTTGGAATGGGAAGGAGTTGGATATGACATCTCTTGTTATAGGGAGGGTCTCAGGATTTGAATTGCAAGGGGTTGGATATCACATCTCATGCCGTAGGAAGGGTCTCAGGTTTGGTATAAGCAATGAGATATCACATCTCTGCTATCGGAAGGGTCTCAGGATTGGATTGGGAAGGAGTTGGATATCACATCTCATGTTATAGGAAGGGTCTCCGGATTGGAATGTGAAGGATTTGGATATCACATCTCATGCTAAAGGAAGGGTCTCAGGTTTGGAATGGGAAGGAGTTGGATATGACATCTCTTGTTATAGGGAGGGTCTCAGGATTTGAATGGCAAGGAGTTGGATATCACATCTCATGCCATAGGAAGGGTCTCAGGTTTGGTATAAGCATTGAGATATCACATCTCTGCTATCGGAAGGGTCTCAGGATTGTATTGGGAAGGAGTTGGATATCACATCTCATGCCATAGGAAGGGTCTCAGGTTTGGTAGAAGCATTGAGATATCACATCTCATGCTATAGGAAGGGTCTCAGGATTGGAATGGGAAGGACTTAAATATCACATATCATGCTATAGGGAGGGTTTCAGTTTTGATATTAGAAGCATTGAGATATCACATCTCATGCTAAAGGAAGGGTCTCAGGTTTGGAACGAAAAGGAGTTGGAAATCCGATCTCATGTTATAGGAAGGGTCTCAGGTTTGGTATAAGCATTGAGATATCACATCTCTGCTATCGGAAGTGTCTCAGGATTGGAATGGGAAGGAATTGGATATCCCATCTCATGTTATAGGACGGGTCTCAGGATTGTTATTAGAATCATTGAGATATCATATTGCATGCTGTAGGAAGGGTCTAAGGATTGGAATGGGAAGGACTTGGATATCACATCTCATGCTATAGGAAGGGTCTCAGGTTTGGTATAAGCATTGAGATATCAAATCTCATGCTATAGGAAGGGTCTCAGGATTGGAATGGAAGGAGTTGGATATCACATCTCATGTTATAGGAAGGATCTCAGGTTTGGTATTAGAAGCATTGAAATATCACATCTCTGCTATAGGAAGGGTCTCAGGATTGGAATGGGAAGGAGTTGGATATCACATCTCATACTATAGGAAGGGTCTCAGGTTTGGTATAAGCATTGAGATATCACATCTCATGCTATAGGAAGGGTCTCAGGATTGGAATGGGAAGGAGTTGTATATGACATCTCATGCCGTAGGAAGGGTCTCAGGTTTGGTATAAGCATTGAGATATCACATCTCTGCTATCGGAAGGGTCTCAGGATTGGAATGGGAAGGAGTTGGATATCCCATCTCATGTTATAGGAAGAGTCTCAGGTTTGGTATTAGAAGCATTGAGATATCACATCTCATGCTATAGGAAGTGTCTCAGGATTGGAATGGGAAGGACTTGGATATCACATCTCATGCTATAGGGAGTGTCTCAAGTTTGATATTAGAAGCATTGAGATATCACATCTCATGCTATAGGAAGGGTCTCAGGATTGGAATGGGAAGGAGTTGTATATGACATCTCATGCCGTAGGAAGGGTCTCAGGTTTGGTATAAGCATTGAGATATCACATCTCTGCTATCGGAAGGGTCTCAGGATTGGAATGGGAAGGAGTTGGATATCCCATCTCATGTTATAGGAAGAGTCTCAGGTTTGGTATTAGAAGCATTGAGATATCACATCTCATGCTATAGGAAGTGTCTCAGGATTGGAATGGGAAGGACTTGGATATCACATCTCATGCTATAGGGAGGGTCTCAAGTTTGATATTAGAAGCATTGAGATATCACATCTCATGCTATAGGAAGGGTCTCAGGATTGGAATGGGAAGGAGTTGTATATGACATCTCATGCCGTAGGAAGGGTCTCAGGTTTGGTATAAGCATTGAGATATCACATCTCTGCTATCGGAAGGGTCTCAGGATTTGAATGGGAAGGAGTTGGATATCCCATCTCATGTTATAGGAAGAGTCTCAGGTTTGGTATTAGAGGCATTGAGATATCACATCTCATGCTGTAGGAAGTGTCTCAGGATTGGAATGGGAAGGACTTGGATATCACATCTCATGCTATAGGGAGGCTCTCAAGTTTGATATTAGAAGCATTGAGATATCACATCTCATGCTATAGGAAGGGTCTCAGGATTGGAATGGGAAGGAGTTGGATATCACATCTCATGCTATAGGAAGGGTCTCAGGTTTGGTATAAGCATTGAGATATCACATCTCTGCTATCGGAAGGGTCTCAGGATTGGAATGGGAAGGAGTTGGATATCCCATCTCATGTTATAGGAAGAGTCTCAGGTTTGGTATTAGAAGCATTGAGATATCACATCTCATGCTATAGGAAGTGTCTCAGGATTGAAATGGGAAGGACTTGGATATCACATCTCATGCTATAGGGAGGGTCTCAAGTTTGATATTAGAAGCATTGAGATATCACATCTCATGCTATAGGAAGGGTCTCAGGATTGGAATGGGAAGGAGTTGTATATGACATCTCATGCCGTAGGAAGGGTCTCAGGTTTGGTATAAGCATTGAGATATCACATCTCTGCTATCGGAAGGGTCTCAGGATTGGAATGGGAAGGAGTTGGATATCCCATCTCATGTTATAGGAAGAGTCTCAGGTTTGGTATTAGAGGCATTGAGATATCACATCTCATGCTGTAGGAAGTGTCTCAGGATTGGAATGGGAAGGACTTGGATATCACATCTCATGCTATAGGGAGGCTCTCAAGTTTGATATTAGAAGCATTGAGATATCACATCTCATGCTATAGGAAGGGTCTCAGGATTGGAATGGGAAGGAGTTGGATATCACATCTCATGCTATAGGAAGGGTCTCAGGTTTGGTATAAGCTGTGAGATATCACATCTCATGCTATAGGCAGTGTCTCAGTATTGGAATGGGAAGGAGTTGGATATCACATCTCATGTTATAGGAAGGATCTCAGGTTTGGTATAAACATTGAGATATCACATCTCTGCTATCGGAAGGGTCTCATGATTGGAATGTAAGGAGTTGGATATTCCCATCTCATGTTATAGGAAGGGTCTCAGGTTTGGTATTAGAAGCATTGAGATATCACATCTCATGCTATAGGAAGGGTCTCAGGATTGGAATGGGAAGGACTTGGATATCACATCTCATGCTATAGGGAGGGTCTCAAGTTTGATATTAGAAGCATTGAGATATCACATCTCATGATATCGGAAGGGTCTCAGGATTGGAATGGGAAGGAGTTGGATATCACATCTCATGATAAAGGAAGGGTCTAAGGTTTGGAAGGGGAAGGATTTGGATATCACATCTCATGTTATAGGACGGGTCTCAGGTTTGGTATTAGAAGCATTGTGATAGCAAGTCTCATGGTATAGGAAGGGTCTCAGAATTGGAATGGGAAGGAGTTTGATATCACATCTCATGCCATAGTATGGGTCTCAGGTTTGGTAGAAGCATTGGGATATCACATCTCATGCTATCGGAATGGTATCAGGATTGGATTTGGAAGGAGTTTGATATCCCATCTCATGCTATAGGAAGGGTCTCAGGTTGGAATGGGAAGGAGTTGGATATCACATCTCATGTTATAGGAAGGGTCTCAGGATTGGAATGGGAAGGACTTGGATATCACATCTCATGCTATAGGAAGGCTCTCAGGTTTGGAAGGGGAGAGAGTTGGATATCACATTTCATGTTAGAGGTAGGATCTCAGGTTTGGTATTAGAGGCATTGAGATATCACATCTCATGCTATCAGAAGGGTCTCAGGATTGGAATGGGAAGGACTTAGATATCACATATCATGCTATAGGGAGGGTCTCAGTTTTGATATTAGAAGCATTGAGATATCACATCTCATGCTATCGGAAGTGTCTCAGGATTGGAATGGGAAGGAGCTGGATATCACATCTCATGCTAAAGGAAGAGTCTCAGGTTTGGAACGGGAAGGAGTTGGATATCACATCTCATGTTATAGGAAGGGTCTCAGGTTTGGTATAAGCATTGAGATATCACATCTCTGCTATCGGAAGTGTCTCAGGATTGGAATGGGAAGGAGTTGGATATCCCATCTCATGTTATAGGACGGGTCTCAGGTTTGTTATAAGAATCATTGAGATATCATATTGCATGCTGTAGGAAGGGTCTAAGGATTGGAATGGGAAGGACTTGGATATCACATCTCATGCTATAGATAGGCTCTCAGGTTTGGAAAGGGAAGGAGTTGGATATCACATTTCATGTTAGAGGAAGGATCTCAGGTTTGGTATTAGAGGCATTGAGATATCACATCTCATGCTATAGGAAGGGTCTCAGGTTGGAATGGGAAGGAGTTGGATATCACATCTCATGTTAAAGGGAGGGTCTCAGAATTGGAAGGGGAAGGATTTGGATATCACATCTCATGTTATAGGAAGGATCTCAGGTTTGGTATTAGAAGCATTGAGATATCACATCTCATGCTATCGGAAGGATCTCAGGTTTGGTATTAGAAGCATTGAGATATCACATCTCATGCTATCAGAAGGGTCTCAGGATTGGAATGGGAAGGACTTGGATATCGCATCTCATGATAAAGGAAGGGTCTAAGGTTTGGAAGGGGAAGGATTTGGATATCACATCTCATGTTATTGGACCGGTCTCAGGTTTGGTATTAGAAGCATTGAGATATCAAGTCTCATGGTATAGGACGGGAGTTTGATATCACATCATGCCATGGTATGGGTCTCAGGTTTTGTAGAAGCATTGGGATATCACATCTCTGCTATCGGAAGGGTATCAGGATTGGATTTGGAAGGAGTTGGATATCCCATCTCATGCTATAGGAAGGGTCTCAGGTTGGAATGCGAAAGAGTTGGATATCACATCTCATGTTATAGGAAGGGTCTCAGGATTGGAATGGGAAGGACTTGGATATCACATCTCATGCTGTAGGAATGCTCTCAGGTTTGGAAAGGGAAGGAGTTGGATATCACATTTCATGTTAGAGGTAGGATCTCAGGTTTGGTATTAGAGGCATTGAGATATCACATCTCATGCTATCAGAAGGGTATCAGGATTGGAATGGGAAGGAGTTGGATATCACATCTCATGCTAAAGGGAGGGTCTCAGGTTTGGAAGGGAAAGGATTTGGATATCACATCTCATGTTATAGGAAGGATCTCAGGTTTGGTATTAGAAGCATTGAGATATCACTTCTCATGCTATCGGAAGGATCTCAGGTTTGGTATTAGAAGCATTGAGATATCACATCTCATGCGGTGTCCAGTCAACTCGTCGAAAAAAAACTGGTCGACTGCAATTTGGTCGACGCAATTTGGTCGAAAACCATTTCGTCGAAAATTTTTTTTTATTTATATATTTATTTTTGGGTTTTCGTTTTGTTAAAAAAATGGGTTTTTAGAGAAAAAAAGGGGGTTGGGGGGGGGACCCCCCCAAAAAAAAAAAAAAAGGGTTAAAATAGAAAAAAAAAAAAATTCGACGAAATGGTTTTCGACCAATTTGATTCGACCATTTGTCTGGTCGACCAATTTTTTTCGACGAATTCACTGGCAACCATCTCATGCTATAGGACGGGTCTCAGGATTGGAATGGGAAGGAGTTGGATATCACATCTCATGCTAAAGGAAGGGTCTCAGTTTTGGTAGAAGCATTGCGATATCACATCTCATGCTATAGGAAGGGTCTGAGGATTGGAATGGGAAGGACTTAGATATCACATCTCATGCTATAGGGAGGGTCTCAGTTTTGATATTAGAAGCATTGAGATATCACATCTCATGCTATCGGAAGGGTCTCAGGGTTGGAATGGGAGGAGCTGGATATCACATCTCATGCTAAAGGAAGGGTCTCAGGTTTGGAATGGGAAGGAGTTGGATATGACATCTCTTGTTATAGGGAGGGTCTCAGGATTTGAATGGCAAGGAGTTGGATATCACATCTCATGCCATAGGAAGGGTCTCAGGTTTGGTATAAGCATTGAGATATCACATCTCTGCTATCGGAAGGGTCTCAGGATTGTATTGGGAAGGAGTTGGATATCACATCTCATGCCATAGGAAGGGTCTCAGGTTTGGTAGAAGCATTGAGATATCACATCTCATGCTATAGGAAGGGTCTCAGGATTGGAATGGGAAGGACTTAGATATCACATATCATGCTATAGGGAGGGTTTCAGTTTTGATATTAGAAGCATTCAGATATCACATCTCATGCTATCGGAAGTGTCTCAGGATTGGAATGCGAAGGAGCTGGATATCACATCTCATGCTAAAGGAAGGGTCTCAGGTTTGGAACGAAAAGGAGTTGGAAATCCGATCTCATGTTATAGGAAGGGTCTCAGGTTTGGTATAAGCATTGAGATATCACATCTCTGCTATCGGAAGTGTCTCAGGATTGGAATGGGAAGGAATTGGATATCCCATCTCATGTTATAGGACGGGTCTCAGGATTGTTATTAGAATCATTGAGATATCATATTGCATGCTGTAGGAAGGGTCTAAGGATTGGAATGGGAAGGACTTGGATATCACATCTCATGCTATAGGAAGGGTCTCAGGTTTGGTATAAGCATTGAGATATCAAATCTCATGCTATAGGAAGGGTCTCAGGATTGGAATGGAAGGAGTTGGATATCACATCTCATGTTATAGGAAGGATCTCAGGTTTGGTATTAGAAGCATTGAGACATCACATCTCATGCTATAGGAAGGGTATCAGGATTGGAATGGGAAGGAGTTGGATATCACATCTCATACTATAGGAAGGGTCTCAGGTTTGGTATAAGCATTGAGATATCACATCTCATGCTATAGGAAGGGTCTCAGGATTGGAATGGGAAGGAGTTGGATATCACATCTCATGCTATAGGAAGGGTCTCAGGTTTGGTATAAGCATTGAGATATCACATCTCTGCTATCGGAAGGGTCTCAGGATTGGAATGGGAAGGAGTTGGATATCCCATCTCATGTTATAGGAAGAGTCTCAGGTTTGGTATTAGAAGCATTGAGATATCACATCTCATGCTATAGGAAGTGTCTCAGGATTGGAATGGGAAGGACTTGGATATCACATCTCATGCTATAGGGAGGGTCTCAAGTTTGATATTAGAAGCATTGAGATATCACATCTCATGCTATAGGGAGGCTCTCAAGTTTGATATTAGAAGCATTGAGATATCACATCTCATGCTATAGGAAGGGTCTCAGGATTGGAATGGGAAGGAGTTGGATATCACATCTCATGCTATAGGAAGGGTCTCAGGTTTGGTATAAGCATTGAGATATCACATCTCTGCTATCGGAAGGGTCTCAGGATTGGAATGGGAAGGAGTTGGATATCCCATCTCATGTTATAGGAAGAGTCTCAGGTTTGGTATTAGAAGCATTGAGATATCACATCTCATGCTATAGGAAGTGTCTCAGGATTGAAATGGGAAGGACTTGGATATCACATCTCATGCTATAGGAAGGGTCTCAGGATTGGAATGGGAAGGAGTTGTATATGACATCTCATGCCGTAGGAAGGGTCTCAGGTTTGGTATAAGCATTGAGATATCACATCTCTGCTATCGGAAGGGTCTCAGGATTGGAATGGGAAGGAGTTGGATATCCCATCTCATGTTATAGGAAGAGTCTCAGGTTTGGTATTAGAGGCATTGAGATATCACATCTCATGCTGTAGGAAGTGTCTCAGGATTGGAATGGGAAGGACTTGGATATCACATCTCATGCTATAGGGAGGCTCTCAAGTTTGATATTAGAAGCATTGAGATATCACATCTCATGCTATAGGAAGGGTCTCAGGATTGGAATGGGAAGGAGTTGGATATCACATCTCATGCTATAGGAAGGGTCTCAGGTTTGGTATAAGCAGTGAGATATCACATCTCATGCTATAGGCAGTGTCTCAGTATTGGAATGGGAAGGAGTTGGATATCACATCTCATGTTATAGGAAGGATCTCAGGTTTGGTATAAACATTGAGATATCACATCTCTGCTATCGGAAGGGTCTCAGGATTGGAATGTAAGGAGTTGGATATTCCCATCTCATGTTATAGGAAGGGTCTCAGGTTTGGTATTAGAAGCATTGAGATATCACATCTCATGCTATAGGAAGGGTCTCAGGATTGGAATGGGAAGGACTTGGATATCACATCTCATGCTATAGGGAGGGTCTCAAGTTTGATATTAGAAGCATTGAGATATCACATCTCATGATATCGGAAGGGTCTCAGGATTGGAATGGGAAGGAGTTGGATATCACATCTCATGATAAAGGAAGGGTCTAAGGTTTGGAAGGGGAAGGATTTGGATATCACATCTCATGTTATAGGACGGGTCTCAGGTTTGGTATTAGAAGCATTGTGATAGCAAGTCTCATGGTATAGGAAGGGTCTCAGAATTGGAATGGGAAGGAGTTTGATATCACATCTCATGCCATAGTATGGGTCTCAGGTTTGGTAGAAGCATTGGGATATCACATCTCATGCTATCGGAATGGTATCAGGATTGGATTTGGAAGGAGTTTGATATCCCATCTCATGCTATAGGAAGGGTCTCAGGTTGGAATGGGAAGGAGTTGGATATCACATCTCATGTTATAGGAAGGGTCTCAGGATTGGAATGAGAAGGACTTGGATATCACATCTCATGCTATAGGAAGGCTCTCAGGTTTGGAAGGGGAGAGAGTTGGATATCACATTTCATGTTAGAGGTAGGATCTCAGGTTTGGTATTAGAGGCATTGAGATATCACATCTCATGCTATCAGAAGGGTCTCAGGATTGGAATGGGAAGGACTTAGATATCACATATCATGCTATAGGGAGGGTCTCAGTTTTGATATTAGAAGCATTGAGATATCACATCTCATGCTATCGGAAGTGTCTCAGGATTGGAATGGGAAGGAGCTGGATATCACATCTCATGCTAAAGGAAGAGTCTCAGGTTTGGAACGGGAAGGAGTTGGATATCACATCTCATGTTATAGGAAGGGTCTCAGGTTTGGTATAAGCATTGAGATATCACATCTCTGCTATCGGAAGTGTCTCAGGATTGGAATGGGAAGGAGTTGGATATCCCATCTCATGTTATAGGACGGGTCTCAGGTTTGTTATTAGAATCATTGAGATATCATATTGCATGCTGTAGGAAGGGTCTAAGGATTGGAATGGGAAGGACTTGGATATCACATCTCATGCTATAGATAGGCTCTCAGGTTTGGAAAGGGAAGGAGTTGGATATCACATTTCATGTTAGAGGAAGGATCTCAGGTTTGGTATTAGAGGCATTGAGATATCACATCTCATGCTATAGGAAGGGTCTCAGGTTGGAATGGGAAGGAGTTGGATATCACATCTCATGTTAAAGGGAGGGTCTCAGAATTGGAAGGGGAAGGATTTGGATATCACATCTCATGTTATAGGAAGGATCTCAGGTTTGGTATTAGAAGCATTGAGATATCACATCTCATGCTATCGGAAGGATCTCAGGTTTGGTATTAGAAGCATTGAGATATCACATCTCATGCTATCAGAAGGGTCTCAGGATTGGAATGGGAAGGAGTTGGATATCACATCTCATGCTAAAATGGAGGGTCTCAGGTTTGGAAGGGGAAGGATTTGGATATCACATCTCATGTTATCGGAAGGATCTCAGGTTTGGTATTAGAAGTATTGAGATATCACATCTCATGCTATAGGAAGGGTCTCAGGATTAGAATGGGAAGGAGTTGGATATCACATCTCATGCTAAAGGAAGGGTCTCAGGTTTGGTAGAAGCATTGAGATATCACATCTCATGCTATCGGAAGTGTCTCAGGATTGGAATGGGAAGGAGCTGGATATCACATCTCATGCTAAAGGAAGGGTCTCAGGTTTGGAACGGGAAGGAGTTGGATACCCGATCTCATGTTATAGGAAGGGTCTAAGGTCTGGTATAAGCATTGAAATATCACATCTCTGCTATCGGAAGTGTCTCAGGATTGGAATGGGAAGGAGTTGGATATCCCATCTCATGTTATAGGAAGGGTCTCAGGTTTGGTATAAGCATTGAGATATCACATCTCATGCTATAGGAAGGGTCTCAGGATTGGAATGGGAAGTAGTTGGATATCACATCTCATGCTATAGGAAGGGTCTCAGGTTTGGTATAAGCATTGAGATATCACATCTCATGCTATAGGAAGGGTCTCAGGATTGGAATGGGAAGGAGTTGTATATGACATCTCATGCCGTAGGAAGGGTCTCAGGTTTGGTATAAGCATTGAGATATCACATCTCATGCTATAGGAAGGGTCTCAGGATTGGAATGGGAAGGAGTTGGATATCACATCTCATGCTATAGGAAGGGTCTCAGGTTTGGTATAAGCATTGAGATATCACATCTCATGCTATAGGAAGGGTCTCAGGATTGGAATGGGAAGGAGTTGTATATGACATCTCATGCCGTAGGAAGGGTCTCAGGTTTGGTATAAGCATTGAGATATCACATCTCTGCTATCGCAAGGGTCTCTGGATTTGAATGGGAAGGAGTTGGATATCACATCTCATGCTATAGGGAGGCTCTCAAGTTTGATATTAGAAGCATTGAGATATCACATCTCATGCTATAGGAAGGGTCTCAGGATTGGAATGGGAAGGAGTTGGATATCACATCTCATGCTATAGGAAGGGTGTCAGGTTTGGTATAAGCAGTGAGATATCACATCGCATGCTGTAGGAAGGGTCTCAGGTTTGGTATTAGAAGCATTGAGATATCACATCTCATGCTACAGGAAGGATCTCAGGTTTGGTATTAGAAGTATTGAGATATCACATCTCATGCTATAGGAAGGGTCTCAGGATTGGAATGGGAAGGAGTTGGATATCACATATCATGCTAAAGGAAGGGTCTCAGGTTTGGTAGAAGCATTGAGATATCACATCTCATGCTATAGGAAGGGTCTCAGGATTGGAATGGGAAGGACTTAGATATCACATATCATGCTATAGGGAGGGTCTCAGTTTTGATATTAGAAGCATTGAGATATCACATCTCATGCTATCGGAAGTGTCTCAGGATTGGAATGGGAAGGAGCTGGATATCACATCTCATGCTAAAGGAAGAGTCTCAGGTTTGGAACGGGAAGGAGTTGGATATCACATCTTATGTTATAGGAAGGGTCTCAGGTTTGGTATAAGCATTGAGATATCACATCTCTGCTATCGGAAGTGTCTCAGGATTGGAAATAGAAGGAGTTGGATATCCCATCTCATGTTATAGAACGGGTCTCAGGTTTGTTATTAGAATCATTGAGATATCATATTGCATGCTGTAGGAAGGGTCTAAGGATTGGAATGGGAAGGACTTGGATATCACATCTCATGCTATAGATAGGCTCTCAGGTTTGGAAAGGGAAGGAGTTGGATATCACATTTCATGTTAGAGGAAGGATCTCAGGTTTGGTATTAGAGGCATTGAGATATCACATCTCATGCTATAGGAAGGGTCTCAGGTTGGAATGGGAAGGAGTTGGATATCACATCTCATGTTAAAGGGAGGGTCTCAGAATTGGAAGGGGAAGGATTTGGATATCACATCTCATGTTATAGGAAGGATCTCAGGTTTGGTATTAGAAGCATTGAGATATCACATCTCATGCTATCGGAAGGATCTCAGGTTTGGTATTAGAAGCATTGAGATATCACATCTCATGCTATCAGAAGGGTCTCAGGATTGGAATGGGAAGGAGATGGATATCACATCTCATGCTAAAGGGAGGGTCTCAGGTTTGGAAGGGGAAGGATTTGGATATCACATCTCATGTTATCGGAAGGATCTCAGGTTTGGTATTAGAAGTATTGAGATATCACATCTCATGCTATAGGAAGGGTCTCAGGATTGGAATGGGAAGGAGTTGGATATCACATCTCATGCTAAAGGAAGGGTCTCAGGTTTGGTAGAAGCATTGAGATATCACATCTCATGCTATAGGAAGTGTCTCAGGATTGGAATGGGAAGGAGCTGGATATCACATCTCATGCTAAATGAAGGGTCTCAGGTTTGGAACGGGAAGGAGTTGCATATCCGATCTCATGTTATAGGAAGGGTCTAAGGTCTGGTATAAGCATTGAGATATCACATCTCTGCTATCGGAAGTGTCTCAGGATTGGAATGGGAAGGGGTTGGATATCCGATCTCATGCTATCGGAAGGATCTCAGGTTTGGTATTAGAAGCATTGAGATATCACATCTCATGCTATAGGAAGGGTCTAAGGTTTGGAAGGGGAAGGATTTGGGTATCACATCTCATGTTATAGGACCGGTCCCAGGTTTGGTATTAGAAGCATTGAGATATCAAGTCTCATGGTATAGGACGGGTCTCAGAATTGGAATGGGAAGGAGTTGGATATCACATCTCAAGCTATAGGAAGGGTCTCAGGATTGGAATGGGAAGGAGTTTGATATCACATCTCATGCCATGGTATGGGTTTCAGGTTTTGTAGAAGCATTGGGATATCACATCTCATGCTATCAGAAGGGTATCGGGATTGGATTTGTAAGGAGTTGGATATCCCATCTCATGCTATAGGAAGGGTCTAAGGTTGGAATGTGAAGGAGTTGGATATCACATCTCATGTTATAGGAAGGGTCTCAGGATTGGAATGGGAAGGACTTGGATATCACATCTCATTCTATAGGAAGGCTCTCAGGGTTGGAAGGGGAAGGAGTTGGATATCACATTTCATGTAGAGGTAGGATCTCAGTTTTGGTATTAGAGGCATTGAGATATCACATCTCATGCTATCAGAAGGGTCTCAGGATTGGAATGGGAAGGAGTTGGATATCACATCTCATGCCATAGGAAGGGTCTCAGGTTTGGTATAAGCATTGAGATATCACATCTCATGCTATAGGAAGGGTCTCAGGATTGGAATGGGAAGGACTTGGATATCACATCTCATGTTATAGGAAGGGTCTCAGGTTTGGTATTAGAAGCATTGAGATATCACATCTCATGCTATAGGAAGGGTCTCAGGAATGGAATGGGAAGGACTTGGATATCGCATCTCATGATAAAGGAAGGGTCTAAGGTTTGGAAGGGGAAGGATTTGGATATCACATCTCATGTTATTGGACCGGTCTCAGGTTTGGTATTAGAAGCATTGAGATATCAAGTCTCATGGTATAGGACGGGAGTTTGATATCACATCATGCCATGGTATGGGTCTCAGGTTTTGTAGAAGCATTGGGATATCACATCTCATGCTATCGGAAGGGTATCAGGATTGGATTTGGAAGGAGTTGGATATCCCATCTCATGCTATAGGAAGGGTCTCAGGTTGGAATGCGAAAGAGTTGGATATCACATCTCATGTTATAGGAAGGGTCTCAGGATTGGAATGGGAAGGACTTGGATATCACATCTCATGCTGTAGGAATGCTCTCAGGTTTGGAAAGGGAAGGAGTTGGATATCACATTTCATGTTAGAGGTAGGATCTCAGGTTTGGTATTAGAGGCATTGAGATATCACATCTCATGCTATCAGAAGGGTATCAGGATTGGAATGGGAAGGAGTTGGATATCACATCTCATGCTAAAGGGAGGGTCTCAGGTTTGGAAGGGAAAGGATTTGGATATCACATCTCATGTTATAGGAAGGATCTCAGGTTTGGTATTAGAAGCATTGGGATATCACATCTCATGCTATCGGAAGGATCTCAGGTTTGGTATTAGAAGCATTGAGATATCACATCTCATGCTATAGGACGGGTCTCAGGATTGGAATGGGAAGGAGTTGGATATCACATCTCATGCTAAAGGAAGGGTCTCAGTTTTGGTAGAAGCATTGCGATATCACATCTCATGCTATAGGAAGGGTCTGAGGATTGGAATGTGAAGGACTTAGATATCACATCTCATGCTATAGGGAGGGTCTCAGTTTTGATATTAGAAGCATTGAGATATCACATCTCATGCTATCGGAAGGGTCTCAGGGTTGGAATGGGAGGAGCTGGATATCACATCTCATGCTAAAGGAAGGGTCTCAGGTTTGGAAGGGGAAGGATTTGGATATCACATCTCATGCTATAGGAAGGGTTTCAGGTTTGGTAGAAGCATTGAGATATCACATCTCATGCTATAGGAAGAGTCTCAGGTTTGGGAAGGGAAGGATTTGGATTTCACATCTCATGTTATAGGATGGTTCTCATGTTTGGTTTTTGAAGCATTGAGATATCACATCTCATGCTATCGGTAGGGTCTCAGATTTGGCATTAGAAGCATTGAGATATCACATCTCATGCTATAGGATTGGGCTCCAGATTGGAATGTGAAGGATTTGGAAATCACATCTCATGCTAAAGGAAGGGTCTCAGGTTTGGAATGGGAAGGAGTTGGATATGACATCTCTTGTTATAGGGAGGGTCTCAGGATTTGAATTGCAAGGGGTTGGATATCACATCTCATGCCGTAGGAAGGGTCTCAGGTTTGGTATAAGCAATGAGATATCACATCTCTGCTATCGGAAGGGTCTCAGGATTGGATTGGGAAGGAGTTGGATATCACATCTCATGTTATAGGAAGGGTCTCCGGATTGGAATGTGAAGGATTTGGATATCACATCTCATGCTAAAGGAAGGGTCTCAGGTTTGGAATGGGAAGGAGTTGGATATGACATCTCTTGTTATAGGGAGGGTCTCAGGATTTGAATGGCAAGGAGTTGGATATCACATCTCATGCCATAGGAAGGGTCTCAGGTTTGGTATAAGCATTGAGATATCACATCTCTGCTATCGGAAGGGTCTCAGGATTGTATTGGGAAGGAGTTGGATATCACATCTCATGCCATAGGAAGGGTCTCAGGTTTGGTAGAAGCATTGAGATATCACATCTCATGCTATAGGAAGGGTCTCAGGATTGGAATGGGAAGGACTTAAATATCACATATCATGCTATAGGGAGGGTTTCAGTTTTGATATTAGAAGCATTGAGATATCACATCTCATGCTAAAGGAAGGGTCTCAGGTTTGGAACGAAAAGGAGTTGGAAATCCGATCTCATGTTATAGGAAGGGTCTCAGGTTTGGTATAAGCATTGAGATATCACATCTCTGCTATCGGAAGTGTCTCAGGATTGGAATGGGAAGGAATTGGATATCCCATCTCATGTTATAGGACGGGTCTCAGGATTGTTATTAGAATCATTGAGATATCATATTGCATGCTGTAGGAAGGGTCTAAGGATTGGAATGGGAAGGACTTGGATATCACATCTCATGCTATAGGAAGGGTCTCAGGTTTGGTATAAGCATTGAGATATCAAATCTCATGCTATAGGAAGGGTCTCAGGATTGGAATGGAAGGAGTTGGATATCACATCTCATGTTATAGGAAGGATCTCAGGTTTGGTATTAGAAGCATTGAAATATCACATCTCTACTATAGGAAGGGTCTCAGGATTGGAATGGGAAGGAGTTGGATATCACATCTCATACTATAGGAAGGGTCTCAGGTTTGGTATAAGCATTGAGATATCACATCTCATGCTATAGGAAGGGTCTCAGGATTGGAATGGGAAGGAGTTGTATATGACATCTCATGCCGTAGGAAGGGTCTCAGGTTTGGTATAAGCATTGAGATATCACATCTCTGCTATCGGAAGGGTCTCAGGATTGGAATGGGAAGGAGTTGGATATCCCATCTCATGTTATAGGAAGAGTCTCAGGTTTGGTATTAGAAGCATTGAGATATCACATCTCATGCTATAGGAAGTGTCTCAGGATTGGAATGGGAAGGACTTGGATATCACATCTCATGCTATAGGGAGGGTCTCAAGTTTGATATTAGAAGCATTGAGATATCACATCTCATGCTATAGGAAGGGTCTCAGGATTGGAATGGGAAGGAGTTGTATATGACATCTCATGCCGTAGGAAGGGTCTCAGGTTTGGTATAAGCATTGAGATATCACATCTCTGCTATCGGAAGGGTCTCAGGATTGGAATGGGAAGGAGTTGGATATCCCATCTCATGTTATAGGAAGAGTCTCAGGTTTGGTATTAGAAGCATTGAGATATCACATCTCATGCTATAGGAAGTGTCTCAGGATTGGAATGGGAAGGACTTGGATATCACATCTCATGCTATAGGGAGGGTCTCAAGTTTGATATTAGAAGCATTGAGATATCACATCTCATGCTATAGGAAGGGTCTCAGGATTGGAATGGGAAGGAGTTGTATATGACATCTCATGCCGTAGGAAGGGTCTCAGGTTTGGTATAAGCATTGAGATATCACATCTCTGCTATCGGAAGGGTCTCAGGATTGGAATGGGAAGGAGTTGGATATCCCATCTCATGTTATAGGAAGAGTCTCAGGTTTGGTATTAGAGGCATTGAGATATCACATCTCATGCTGTAGGAAGTGTCTCAGGATTGGAATGGGAAGGACTTGGATATCACATCTCATGCTATAGGGAGGCTCTCAAGTTTGATATTAGAAGCATTGAGATATCACATCTCATGCTATAGGAAGGGTCTCAGGATTGGAATGGGAAGGAGTTGGATATCACATCTCATGCTATAGGAAGGGTCTCAGGTTTGGTATAAGCATTGAGATATCACATCTCTGCTATCGGAAGGGTCTCAGGATTGGAATGGGAAGGAGTTGGATATCCCATCTCATGTTATAGGAAGAGTCTCAGGTTTGGTATTAGAAGCATTGAGATATCACATCTCATGCTATAGGAAGTGTCTCAGGATTGAAATGGGAAGGACTTGGATATCACATCTCATGCTATAGGGAGGGTCTCAAGTTTGATATTAGAAGCATTGAGATATCACATCTCATGCTATAGGAAGGGTCTCAGGATTGGAATGGGAAGGAGTTGTATATGACATCTCATGCCGTAGGAAGGGTCTCAGGTTTGGTATAAGCATTGAGATATCACATCTCTTCTATCGGAAGGGTCTCAGGATGGGAATGGGAAGGAGTTGGATATCCCATCTCATGTTATAGGAAGAGTCTCAGGTTTGGTATTAGAGGCATTGAGATATCACATCTCATGCTGTAGGAAGTGTCTCAGGATTGGAATGGGAAGGACTTGGATATCACATCTCATGCTATAGGGAGGCTCTCAAGTTTGATATTAGAAGCATTGAGATATCACATCTCATGCTATAGGAAGGGTCTCAGGATTGGAATGGGAAGGAGTTGGATATCACATCTCATGCTATAGGAAGGGTCTCAGGTTTGGTATAAGCAGTGAGATATCACATCTCATGCTATAGGCAGTGTCTCAGTATTGGAATGGGAAGGAGTTGGATATCACATCTCATGTTATAGGAAGGATCTCAGGTTTGGTATAAACATTGAGATATCACATCTCTGCTATCGGAAGGGTCTCATGATTGGAATGTAAGGAGTTGGATATTCCCATCTCATGTTATAGGAAGGGTCTGAGGTTTGGTATTAGAAGCATTGAGATATCACATCTCATGCTATAGGAAGGGTCTCAGGATTGGAATGGGAAGGACTTGGATATCACATCTCATGCTATAGGGAGGGTCTCAAGTTTGATATTAGAAGCATTGAGATATCACATCTCATGATATCGGAAGGGTCTCAGGATTGGAATGGGAAGGAGTTGGATATCACATCTCATGATAAAGGAAGGGTCTAAGGTTTGGAAGGGGAAGGATTTGGATATCACATCTCATGTTATAGGACGGGTCTCAGGTTTGGTATTAGAAGCATTGTGATAGCAAGTCTCATGGTATAGGAAGGGTCTCAGAATTGGAATGGGAAGGAGTTTGATATCACATCTCATGCCATAGTATGGGTCTCAGGTTTGGTAGAAGCATTGGGATATCACATCTCATGCTATCGGAATGGTATCAGGATTGGATTTGGAAGGAGTTTGATATCCCATCTCATGCTATAGGAAGGGTCTCAGGTTGGAATGGGAAGGAGTTGGATATCACATCTCATGTTATAGGAAGGGTCTCAGGATTGGAATGGGAAGGACTTGGATATCACATCTCATGCTATAGGAAGGCTCTCAGGTTTGGAAGGGGAGAGAGTTGGATATCACATTTCATGTTAGAGGTAGGATCTCAGGTTTGGTATTAGAGGCATTGAGATATCACATCTCATGCTATCAGAAGGGTCTCAGGATTGGAATGGGAAGGACTTAGATATCACATATCATGCTATAGGGAGGGTCTCAGTTTTGATATTAGAAGCATTGAGATATCACATCTCATGCTATCGGAAGTGTCTCAGGATTGGAATGGGAAGGAGCTGGATATCACATCTCATGCTAAAGGAAGAGTCTCAGGTTTGGAACGGGAAGGAGTTGGATATCACATCTCATGTTATAGGAAGGGTCTCAGGTTTGGTATAAGCATTGAGATATCACATCTCTGCTATCGGAAGTGTCTCAGGATTGGAATGGGAAGGAGTTGGATATCCCATCTCATGTTATAGGACGGGTCTCAGGTTTGTTATTAGAATCATTGAGATATCATATTGCATGCTGTAGGAAGGATCTAAGGATTGGAATGGGAAGGACTTGGATATCACATCTCATGCTATAGATAGGCTCTCAGGTTTGGAAAGGGAAGGAGTTGGATATCACATTTCATGTTAGAGGAAGGATCTCAGGTTTGGTATTAGAGGCATTGAGATATCACATCTCATGCTATCGGAAGGATCTCAGGTTTGGTATTAGAAGCATTGAGATATCACATCTCATGCTATCAGAAGGGTCTCAGAATTGGAAGGGGAAGGATTTGGATATCACATCTCATGTTATAGGAAGGATCTCAGGTTTGGTATTAGAAGCATTGAGATATCACATCTCATGCTATCGGAAGGATCTCAGGTTTGGTATTAGAAGCATTGAGATATCACATCTCATGCTATCAGAAGGGTCTCAGGATTGGAATGGGAAGGACTTGGATATCGCATCTCATGATAAAGGAAGGGTCTAAGGTTTGGAAGGGGAAGGATTTGGATATCACATCTCATGTTATTGGACCGGTCTCAGGTTTGGTATTAGAAGCATTGAGATATCAAGTCTCATGGTATAGGACGGGAGTTTGATATCACATCATGCCATGGTATGGGTCTCAGGTTTTGTAGAAGCATTGGGATATCACATCTCATGCTATCGGAAGGGTATCAGGATTGGATTTGGAAGGAGTTGGATATCCCATCTCATGCTATAGGAAGGGTCTCAGGTTGGAATGCGAAAGAGTTGGATATCACATCTCATGTTATAGGAAGGGTCTCAGGATTGGAATGGGAAGGACTTGGATATCACATCTCATGCTGTAGGAATGCTCTCAGGTTTGGAAAGGGAAGGAGTTGGATATCACATTTCATGTTAGAGGTAGGATCTCAGGTTTGGTATTAGAGGCATTGAGATATCACATCTCATGCTATCAGAAGGGTATCAGGATTGGAATGGGAAGGAGTTGGATATCACATCTCATGCTAAAGGGAGGGTCTCAGGTTTGGAAGGGAAAGGATTTGGATATCACATCTCATGTTATAGGAAGGATCTCAGGTTTGGTATTAGAAGCATTGAGATATCACTTCTCATGCTATCGGAAGGATCTCAGGTTTGGTATTAGAAGCATTGAGATATCACATCTCATGCGGTGTCCAGTCAACTCGTCGAAAAAAAACTGGTCGACTGCAATTTGGTCGACGCAATTTGGTCGAAAACCATTTCGTCGAAAAAATTTTTTTATTTATATATTTATTTTTGGGTTTTCGTTTTGTTAAAAAAATGGGTTTTTAGAGAAAAAAAGGGGGTTGGGGGGGGGACCCCCCCAAAAAAAAAAAAAAAGGGTTAAAATAGAAAAAAAAAAAAAATTCGACGAAATGGTTTTCGACCAATTTGATTCGACCATTTGTCTGGTCGACCAATTTTTTTCGACGAATTCACTGGCAACCATCTCATGCTATAGGACGGGTCTCAGGATTGGAATGGGAAGGAGTTGGATATCACATCTCATGCTAAAGGAAGGGTCTCAGTTTTGGTAGAAGCATTGCAATATCACATCTCATGCTATAGGAAGGGTCTGAGGATTGGAATGGGAAGGACTTAGATATCACATCTCATGCTATAGGGAGGGTCTCAGTTTTGATATTAGAAGCATTGAGATATCACATCTCATGCTATCGGAAGGGTCTCAGGGTTGGAATGGGAGGAGCTGGATATCACATCTCATGCTAAAGGAAGGGTCTCAGGTTTGGAATGGGAAGGAGTTGGATATGACA
Organism: Ambystoma mexicanum; assembly: GCF_040938575.1. Classification (NCBI taxonomy): domain Eukaryota; kingdom Metazoa; phylum Chordata; class Amphibia; order Caudata; family Ambystomatidae; genus Ambystoma; species Ambystoma mexicanum. The sequence continues at coordinate 765,160 of NW_027182501.1, forward strand.
TCTCTTGTTATAGGGAGGGTCTCAGGATTTGAATGGCAAGGAGTTGGATATCACATCTCATGCCATAGGAAGGGTCTCAGGTTTGGTATAAGCATTGAGATATCACATCTCTGCTATCGGAAGGGTCTCAGGATTGTATTGGGAAGGAGTTGGATATCACATCTCATGCCATAGGAAGGGTCTCAGGTTTGGTAGAAGCATTGAGATATCACATCTCATGCTATAGGAAGGGTCTCAGGATTGGAATGGGAAGGACTTAGATATCACATATCATGCTATAGGGAGGGTTTCAGTTTTGATATTAGAAGCATTGAGATATCACATCTCATGCTATCGGAAGTGTCTCAGGATTGGAATGCGAAGGAGCTGGATATCACATCTCATGCTAAAGGAAGGGTCTCAGGTTTGGAACGAAAAGGAGTTGGAAATCCGATCTCATGTTATAGGAAGGGTCTCAGGTTTGGTATAAGCATTGAGATATCACATCTCTGCTATCGGAAGTGTCTCAGGATTGGAATGGGAAGGAATTGGATATCCCATCTCATGTTATAGGACGGGTCTCAGGATTGTTATTAGAATCATTGAGATATCATATTGCATGCTGTAGGAAGGGTCTAAGGATTGGAATGGGAAGGACTTGGATATCACATCTCATGCTATAGGAAGGGTCTCAGGTTTGGTATAAGCATTGAGATATCAAATCTCATGCTATAGGAAGGGTCTCAGGATTGGAATGGAAGGAGTTGGATATCACATCTCATGTTATAGGAAGGATCTCAGGTTTGGTATTAGAAGCATTGAGACATCACATCTCATGCTATAGGAAGGGTATCAGGATTGGAATGGGAAGGAGTTGGATATCACATCTCATACTATAGGAAGGGTCTCAGGTTTGGTATAAGCATTGAGATATCACATCTCATGCTATAGGAAGGGTCTCAGGATTGGAATGGGAAGGAGTTGTATATGACATCTCATGCCGTAGGAAGGGTCTCAGGTTTGGTATAAGCATTGAGATATCACATCTCTGCTATCGGAAGGGTCTCAGGATTGGAATGGGAAGGAGTTGGATATCCCATCTCATGTTATAGGAAGAGTCTCAGGTTTGGTATTAGAAGCATTGAGATATCACATCTCATGCTATAGGAAGTGTCTCAGGATTGGAATGGGAAGGACTTGGATATCACATCTCATGCTATAGGGAGGGTCTCAAGTTTGATATTAGAAGCATTGAGATATCACATCTCATGCTATAGGAAGGGTCTCAGGATTGGAATGGGAAGGAGTTGTATATGACATCTCATGCCGTAGGAAGGGTCTCAGGTTTGGTATAAGCATTGAGATATCACATCTCTGCTATCGGAAGGGTCTCAGGATTGGAATGGGAAGGAGTTGGATATCCCATCTCATGTTATAGGAAGAGTCTCAGGTTTGGTATTAGAAGCATTGAGATATCACATCTCATGCTATAGGAAGTGTCTCAGGATTGGAATGGGAAGGACTTGGATATCACATCTCATGCTATAGGGAGGGTCTCAAGTTTGATATTAGAAGCATTGAGATATCACATCTCATGCTATAGGAAGGGTCTCAGGATTGGAATGGGAAGGAGTTGTATATGACATCTCATGCCGTAGGAAGGGTCTCAGGTTTGGTATAAGCATTGAGATATCACATCTCTGCTATCGGAAGGGTCTCAGGATTGGAATGGGAAGGAGTTGGATATCCCATCTCATGTTATAGGAAGAGTCTCAGGTTTGGTATTAGAGGCATTGAGATATCACATCTCATGCTGTAGGAAGTGTCTCAGGATTGGAATGGGACGGACTTGGATATCACATCTCATGCTATAGGGAGGCTCTCAAGTTTGATATTAGAAGCATTGAGATATCACATCTCATGCTATAGGAAGGGTCTCAGGATTGGAATGGGAAGGAGTTGGATATCACATCTCATGCTATAGGAAGGGTCTCAGGTTTGGTATAAGCATTGAGATATCACATCTCTGCTATCGGAAGGGTCTCAGGATTGGAATGGGAAGGAGTTGGATATCCCATCTCATGTTATAGGAAGAGTCTCAGGTTTGGTATTAGAAGCATTGAGATATCACATCTCATGCTATAGGAAGTGTCTCAGGATTGAAATGGGAAGGACTTGGATATCACATCTCATGCTATAGGGAGGGTCTCAAGTTTGATATTAGAAGCATTGAGATATCACATCTCATGCTATAGGAAGGGTCTCAGGATTGGAATGGGAAGGAGTTGTGTATGACATCTCATGCCGTAGGAAGGGTCTCAGGTTTGGTATAAGCATTGAGATATCACATCTCTGCTATCGGAAGGGTCTCAGGATTGGAATGGGAAGGAGTTGGATATCCCATCTCATGTTATAGGAAGAGTCTCAGGTTTGGTATTAGAGGCATTGAGATATCACATCTCATGCTGTAGGAAGTGTCTCAGGATTGGAATGGGAAGGACTTGGATATCACATCTCATGCTATAGGGAGGCTCTCAAGTTTGATATTAGAAGCATTGAGATATCACATCTCATGCTATAGGAAGGGTCTCAGGATTGGAATGGGAAGGAGTTGGATATCACATCTCATGCTATAGGAAGGGTCTCAGGTTTGGTATAAGCAGTGAGATATCACATCTCATGCTATAGGCAGTGTCTCAGTATTGGAATGGGAAGGAGTTGGATATCACATCTCATGTTATAGGAAGGATCTCAGGTTTGGTATAAACATTGAGATATCACATCTCTGCTATCGGAAGGGTCTCAGGATTGGAATGTAAGGAGTTGGATATTCCCATCTCATGTTATAGGAAGGGTCTCAGGTTTGGTATTAGAAGCATTGAGATATCACATCTCATGCTATAGGAAGGGTCTCAGGATTGGAATGGGAAGGACTTGGATATCACATCTCATGCTATAGGGAGGGTCTCAAGTTTGATATTAGAAGCATTGAGATATCACATCTCATGATATCGGAAGGGTCTCAGGATTGGAATGGGAAGGAGTTGGATATCACATCTCATGATAAAGGAAGGGTCTAAGGTTTGGAAGGGGAAGGATTTGGATATCACATCTCATGTTATAGGACGGGTCTCAGGTTTGGTATTAGAAGCATTGTGATAGCAAGTCTCATGGTATAGGAAGGGTCTCAGAATTGGAATGGGAAGGAGTTTGATATCACATCTCATGCCATAGTATGGGTCTCAGGTTTGGTAGAAGCATTGGGATATCACATCTCATGCTATCGGAATGGTATCAGGATTGGATTTGGAAGGAGTTTGATATCCCATCTCATGCTATAGGAAGGGTCTCAGGTTGGAATGGGAAGGAGTTGGATATCACATCTCATGTTATAGGAAGGGTCTCAGGATTGGAATGGGAAGGACTTGGATATCACATCTCATGCTATAGGAAGGCTCTCAGGTTTGGAAGGGGAGAGAGTTGGATATCACATTTCATGTTAGAGGTAGGATCTCAGGTTTGGTATTAGAGGCATTGAGATATCACATCTCATGCTATCAGAAGGGTCTCAGGATTGGAATGGGAAGGACTTAGATATCACATATCATGCTATAGGGAGGGTCTCAGTTTTGATATTAGAAGCATTGAGATATCACATCTCATGCTATCGGAAGTGTCTCAGGATTGGAATGGGAAGGAGCTGGATATCACATCTCATGCTAAAGGAAGAGTCTCAGGTTTGGAACGGGAAGGAGTTGGATATCACATCTCATGTTATAGGAAGGGTCTCAGGTTTGGTATAAGCATTGAGATATCACATCTCTGCTATCGGAAGTGTCTCAGGATTGGAATGGGAAGGAGTTGGATATCCCATCTCATGTTATAGGAAGAGTCTCAGGTTTGGTATTAGAGGCATTGAGATATCACATCTCATGCTGTAGGAAGTGTCTCAGGATTGGAATGGGAAGGACTTGGATATCACATCTCATGCTATAGGGAGGCTCTCAAGTTTGATATTAGAAGCATTGAGATATCACATCTCATGCTATAGGAAGGGTCTCAGGATTGGAATGGGAAGGAGTTGGATATCACATCTCATGCTATAGGAAGGGTCTCAGGTTTGGTATAAGCAGTGAGATATCACATCTCATGCTATAGGCAGTGTCTCAGTATTGGAATGGGAAGGAGTTGGATATCACATCTCATGTTATAGGAAGGATCTCAGGTTTGGTATAAACATTGAGATATCACATCTCTGCTATCGGAAGGGTCTCAGGATTGGAATGTAAGGAGTTGGATATTCCCATCTCATGTTATAGGAAGGGTCTCAGGTTTGGTATTAGAAGCATTGAGATATCACATCTCATGCTATAGGAAGGGTCTCAGGATTGGAATGGGAAGGACTTGGATATCACATCTCATGCTATAGGGAGGGTCTCAAGTTTGATATTAGAAGCATTGAGATATCACATCTCATGATATCGGAAGGGTCTCAGGATTGGAATGGGAAGGAGTTGGATATCACATCTCATGATAAAGGAAGGGTCTAAGGTTTGGAAGGGGAAGGATTTGGATATCACATCTCATGTTATAGGACGGGTCTCAGGTTTGGTATTAGAAGCATTGTGATAGCAAGTCTCATGGTATAGGAAGGGTCTCAGAATTGGAATGGGAAGGAGTTTGATATCACATCTCATGCCATAGTATGGGTCTCAGGTTTGGTAGAAGCATTGGGATATCACATCTCATGCTATCGGAATGGTATCAGGATTGGATTTGGAAGGAGTTTGATATCCCATCTCATGCTATAGGAAGGGTCTCAGGTTGGAATGGGAAGGAGTTGGATATCACATCTCATGTTATAGGAAGGGTCTCAGGATTGGAATGGGAAGGACTTGGATATCACATCTCATGCTATAGGAAGGCTCTCAGGTTTGGAAGGGGAGAGAGTTGGATATCACATTTCATGTTAGAGGTAGGATCTCAGGTTTGGTATTAGAGGCATTGAGATATCACATCTCATGCTATCAGAAGGGTCTCAGGATTGGAATGGGAAGGACTTAGATATCACATATCATGCTATAGGGAGGGTCTCAGTTTTGATATTAGAAGCATTGAGATATCACATCTCATGCTATCGGAAGTGTCTCAGGATTGGAATGGGAAGGAGCTGGATATCACATCTCATGCTAAAGGAAGAGTCTCAGGTTTGGAACGGGAAGGAGTTGGATATCACATCTCATGTTATAGGAAGGGTCTCAGGTTTGGTATAAGCATTGAGATATCACATCTCTGCTATCGGAAGTGTCTCAGGATTGGAATGGGAAGGAGTTGGATATCCCATCTCATGTTATAGGACGGGTCTCAGGTTTGTTATTAGAATCATTGAGATATCATATTGCATGCTGTAGGAAGGGTCTAAGGATTGGAATGGGAAGGACTTGGATATCACATCTCATGCTATAGATAGGCTCTCAGGTTTGGAAAGGGAAGGAGTTGGATATCACATTTCATGTTAGAGGAAGGATCTCAGGTTTGGTATTAGAGGCATTGAGATATCACATCTCATGCTATAGGAAGGGTCTCAGGTTGGAATGGGAAGGAGTTGGATATCACATCTCATGTTAAAGGGAGGGTCTCAGAATTGGAAGGGGAAGGATTTGGATATCACATCTCATGTTATAGGAAGGATCTCAGGTTTGGTATTAGAAGCATTGAGATATCACATCTCATGCTATCGGAAGGATCTCAGGTTTGGTATTAGAAGCATTGAGATATCACATCTCATGCTATCAGAAGGGTCTCAGGATTGGAATGGGAAGGAGTTGGATATCACATCTCATGCTAAAATGGAGGGTCTCAGGTTTGGAAGGGGAAGGATTTGGATATCACATCTCATGTTATCGGAAGGATCTCAGGTTTGGTATTAGAAGTATTGAGATATCACATCTCATGCTATAGGAAGGGTCTCAGGATTAGAATGGGAAGGAGTTGGATATCACATCTCATGCTAAAGGAAGGGTCTCAGGTTTGGTAGAAGCATTGAGATATCACATCTCATGCTATCGGAAGTGTCTCAGGATTGGAATGGGAAGGAGCTGGATATCACATCTCATGCTAAAGGAAGGGTCTCAGGTTTGGAACGGGAAGGAGTTGGATATCCGATCTCATGTTATAGGAAGGGTCTAAGGTCTGGTATAAGCATTGAAATATCACATCTCTGCTATCGGAAGTGTCTCAGGATTGGAATGGGAAGGAGTTGGATATCCCATCTCATGTTATAGGAAGGGTCTCAGGTTTGGTATAAGCATTGAGATATCACATCTCATGCTATAGGAAGGGTCTCAGGATTGGAATGGGAAGTAGTTGGATATCACATCTCATGCTATAGGAAGGGTCTCAGGTTTGGTATAAGCATTGAGATATCACATCTCATGCTATAGGAAGGGTCTCAGGATTGGAATGGGAAGGAGTTGTATATGACATCTCATGCCGTAGGAAGGGTCTCAGGTTTGGTATAAGCATTGAGATATCACATCTCATGCTATAGGAAGGGTCTCAGGATTGGAATGGGAAGGAGTTGGATATCACATCTCATGCTATAGGAAGGGTCTCAGGTTTGGTATAAGCATTGAGATATCACATCTCATGCTATAGGAAGGGTCTCAGGATTGGAATGGGAAGGAGTTGTATATGACATCTCATGCCGTAGGAAGGGTCTCAGGTTTGGTATAAGCATTGAGATATCACATCTCTGCTATCGCAAGGGTCTCTGGATTTGAATGGGAAGGAGTTGGATATCACATCTCATGCTATAGGGAGGCTCTCAAGTTTGATATTAGAAGCATTGCGATATCACATCTCATGCTATAGGAAGGGTCTCAGGATTGGAATGGGAAGGAGTTGGATATCACATCTCATGCTATAGGAAGGGTGTCAGGTTTGGTATAAGCAGTGAGATATCACATCGCATGCTGTAGGAAGGGTCTCAGGTTTGGTATTAGAAGCATTGAGATATCACATCTCATGCTATAGGAAGGATCTCAGGTTTGGTATTAGAAGTATTGAGATATCACATCTCATGCTATAGGAAGGGTCTCAGGATTGGAATGGGAAGGAGTTGGATATCACATATCATGCTAAAGGAAGGGTCTCAGGTTTGGTAGAAGCATTGAGATATCACATCTCATGCTATAGGAAGGGTCTCAGGATTGGAATGGGAAGGACTTAGATATCACATATCATGCTATAGGGAGGGTCTCAGTTTTGATATTAGAAGCATTGAGATATCACATCTCATGCTATCGGAAGTGTCTCAGGATTGGAATGGGAAGGAGCTGGATATCACATCTCATGCTAAAGGAAGAGTCTCAGGTTTGGAACGGGAAGGAGTTGGATATCACATCTTATGTTATAGGAAGGGTCTCAGGTTTGGTATAAGCATTGAGATATCACATCTCTGCTATCGGAAGTGTCTCAGGATTGGAAATGGAAGGAGTTGGATATCCCATCTCATGTTATAGAACGGGTCTCAGGTTTGTTATTAGAATCATTGAGATATCATATTGCATGCTGTAGGAAGGGTCTAAGGATTGGAATGGGAAGGACTTGGATATCACATCTCATGCTATAGATAGGCTCTCAGGTTTGGAAAGGGAAGGAGTTGGATATCACATTTCATGTTAGAGGAAGGATCTCAGGTTTGGTATTAGAGGCATTGAGATATCACATCTCATGCTATAGGAAGGGTCTCAGGTTGGAATGGGAAGGAGTTGGATATCACATCTCATGTTAAAGGGAGGGTCTCAGAATTGGAAGGGGAAGGATTTGGATATCACATCTCATGTTATAGGAAGGATCTCAGGTTTGGTATTAGAAGCATTGAGATATCACATCTCATGCTATCGGAAGGATCTCAGGTTTGGTATTAGAAGCATTGAGATATCACATCTCATGCTATCAGAAGGGTCTCAGGATTGGAATGGGAAGGAGATGGATATCACATCTCATGCTAAAGGGAGGGTCTCAGGTTTGGAAGGGGAAGGATTTGGATATCACATCTCATGTTATCGGAAGGATCTCAGGTTTGGTATTAGAAGTATTGAGATATCACATCTCATGCTATAGGAAGGGTCTCAGGATTGGAATGGGAAGGAGTTGGATATCACATCTCATGCTAAAGGAAGGGTCTCAGGTTTGGTAGAAGCATTGAGATATCACATCTCATGCTATAGGAAGTGTCTCAGGATTGGAATGGGAAGGAGCTGGATATCACATCTCATGCTAAATGAAGGGTCTCAGGTTTGGAACGGGAAGGAGTTGGATATCCGATCTCATGTTATAGGAAGGGTCTAAGGTCTGGTATAAGCATTGAGATATCACATCTCTGCTATCGGAAGTGTCTCAGGATTGGAATGGGAAGGGGTTGGATATCCGATCTCATGCTATCGGAAGGATCTCAGGTTTGGTATTAGAAGCATTGAGATATCACATCTCATGCTATAGGAAGGGTCTCAGGATTGGAATGGGAAGGACTTAGATATCACATATCATGCTATAGGGAGGGTTTCCGTTTTGATATTAGAAGCATTGAGATATCACATCTCATGCTATCGGAAGTGTCTCAGGATTGGAATGGGAAGGAGCTGGATATCACATCTCATGCTAAAGGAAGGGTCTCAGGTTTGGAACGGGAAGGAGTTGGATATCCGATCTCATGTTATAGGAAGGGTCTAAGGTCTGGTATAAGCATTGAGATATCACATCTCTGCTATGGGAAGTGTCTCAGGATTGGAATGGGAAGGAGTTGGATAACCCTTCCTTTAGCATGAGATGTGATATCCAGCTCCTCCCATTCCAATCCCGAGACCCTTCCGATAGCATGAGATGTGATATCTCAATGCTTCTAATATCAAAACTGAGACCCTCCCTATAGCATGAGATGTGATATCTAAGTCCTTCCCATTCCAATCCTGAGACCCTTCCGATAGCAGAGATGTGATATCTCAATGTTTATACCAAACCTGAGACCCTTCCTATGGCATGAGATGTGATATCCAACTCCTTGCCATTCAAATCCTGAGACCCTCCCTATAACCAGAGATGTCATATCCAACTCCTTCCCATTCCAAACCTGAGACCCTTCCTTTAGCATGAGATGTGATATCCAAATCCTTCACATTCCAATCCGGAGACCAATCCTATAGCATGAGATGTGATATCTCAATGCTTCTAATACCAAACCTGAGACCCTTCCGATAGCATGAGATGTAATATCTCAATGCTTCAAAAACCAAACATGAGAACCATCCTATAACAAGAGATGTGAAATCCAAATCCTTCCCTTCCCAAACCTGAGACTCTTCCTATAGCATGAGATGTGATATCTCAATGCTTCTAATATCAAACTTGAGACCCTCCCTATAGCATGAGATGTGATATCCAAGTCCTTCCCATTCCAATCCTGAGACACTTCCTATAGCATGAGATGTGATATCTCAATGCTTCTAATACCAAACCTGAGACTCTTCCTATAACATGAGATGGGATATCCAACTCCTTCCCATTCCAATCCTGAGACTCTTCTGATAGCAGAGATGTGATATCTCAATGCTTATACCAAACCTGAGACCCTTCCTACGGCATGAGATGTCATATACAACTCCTTCCCATTCCAATCCTGAGACCCTTCCTATAGCATGTGATGTGATATCTCAATGCTTATACCAAACCTGAGACCCTTCCTATAGCATGAGATGTGATATCCAACTCCTTCCCATTCCAATCCTGAGACCCTTCCTATAGCATGAGATGTGATGTCTCAAAGCTTCTAATACCAAACCTGAGATCCTTCCTATAACATGAGATGTGATATCCAACTCCTTCAATTCCAATCCTGAGACCCTTCCTATAGCATGAGATTTGATATCTCAATGCTTATACCAAACCTGAGACTCTTCCTATAGCATGAGATGTGATATCCAAGTCTTTCCCATTCCAATCCTTAGACCCTTCCTACAGCATGCAATATGATATCTCAATGATTCTAATAACAATCCTGAGACCCGTCCTATAACATGAGATGGGATATCCAATTCCTTCCCATTCCAATCCTGAGACACTTCCGATAGCAGAGATGTGATATCTCAATGCTTATACCAAACCTGAGACCCTTCCTATAACATGAGATCGGATATCCAACTCCTTCCCATTCCAATCCTGAGACACTTTCGATAGCATGAGATGTGATATCTCAATGCTTCTAATATCAAAACTGAAACCCTCCCTATAGCATGATATGTGATATCTAAGTCCTTCCCATTCCAATCCTGAGACCCTTCCTATAGCATGAGATGTGATATCTCAATGCTTCTACCAAACCTGAGACCCTTCCTTTAGCATGAGATGTGATATCCAACTCCTTCCCATTCCAACCTGAGACCCTTCCTATAGCATGAGAAGGGATATCCAACTCCTTCCCAATCCAATCCTGAGACCCTTCCGATAGCAGAGATGTGATATCTCAATGCTTATACCAAACCTGAGACCCTTCCTATGGCATGAGATGTGATATCCAACTCCTTGCCATTCAAATCCTGAGACCCTCCCTATAACAAGAGATGTCATATCCAACTCCTTCCCATTCCAAACCTGAGACCCTTCCTTTAGCATGAGATGTGATATCCAAATCCTTCACATTCCAATCCGGAGACCCTTCCTATAACATGAGATGTGATATCCAACTCCTTCCCAATCCAATCCTGAGACCCTTCCGATAGCAGAGATGTGATATCTCAATGCTTATACCAAACCTGAGACCCTTCCTATGGCATGAGATGTGATATCCAACTCCTTGCCATTCAAATCCTGAGACCCTCCCTATAACAAGAGATGTCATATCCAACTCCTTCCCATTCCAAACCTGAGACCCTTCCTTTAGCATGAGATGTGATATCCAAATCCTTCACATTCCAATCCAGAGACCAATCCTATAGCATGAGATGTGATATCTCAATGCTTCTAATACCAAACCTGAGACCCTTCCGATAGCATGAGATGTGATATCTCAATGCTTCAAAAACCAAACATGAGAACCATCCTATAACATGAGATGTGAAATCCAAATCCTTCCCTTCCCAAACCTGAGACTCTTCCTATAGCATGAGATGTGATATCTCAATGCTTCTACCAAACCTGAAACCCTTCCTATAGCATGAGATGTGATATCCAACTCCTTCCCATTCCAATCCTGAGACACTTCCTATAGCATGAGATGTGATATCACAATGCTTCTAATACCAAACCTGAAACCCATCCTATAACATGAGATGTGATATCCAAATCCTTCCCCTTCCAAACCTGAGACCCTTCCTTTAGCATGAGATGTGATATCCAGCTCCTCCCATTCCAATCCTGAGACCCTTCCGATAGCATGAGATGTGATATCTCAATGCTTCTAATACCAAACCTGAGACCCTTCCGATAGCATGAGATGTGATATCTCAATGCTTCAAAAACCAAACATGAGAACCATCCTATAACATGAGATGTGAAATCCAAATCCTTCCCTTCCCAAACCTGAGACTCTTCCTATAGCATGAGATGTGATATCTCAATGCTTCTAATATCAAACTTGAGACCCTCCCTATAGCATGAGATGTGATATCCAAGTCCTTCCCATTCCAATCCTGAGACACTTCCTATAGCATGAGATGTGATATCTCAATGCTTCTAATACCAAACCTGAGACTCTTCCTATAACATGAGATGGGATATCCAACTCCTTCCCATTCCAATCCTGAGACTCTTCTGATAGCTGAGATGTGATATCTCAATGCTTATACCAAACCTGAGACCCTTCCTACGGCATGAGATGTCATATACAACTCCTTCCCATTCCAATCCTGAGACCCTTCCTATAGCATGAGATGTGATATCTCAATGCTTATACCAAACCTGAGACCCTTCCTATAGCATGAGATGTGATATCCAACTCCTTCCCATTCCAATCCTGAGACCCTTCCTATAGCATGAGATTTGATGTCTCAATGCTTCTAATACCAAACCTGAGATCCTTCCTATAACATGAGATGTGATATCCAACTCCTTCCATTCCAATCCTGAGACCCTTCCTATAGCATGAGATTTGATATCTCAATGCTTATACCAAACCTGAGACCCTTCCTATAGCATGAGATGTGATATCCAAGTCTTTCCCATTCCAATCCTTAGACCCTTCCTACAGCATGCAATATGATATCTCAATGATTCTAATAACAATCCTGAGACCCGTCCTATAACATGAGATGGGATATCCAATTCCTTCCCATTCCAATCCTGAGACACTTCCGATAGCAGAGATGTGATATCTCAATGCTTATACCAAACCTGAGACCCTTCCTATAACATGAGATCGGATATCCAACTCCTTCCCGTTCCAAACCTGAGACCCTTCCTTTAGCATGAGATGTAATATCCAGCTCCTTCCCATTCCAATCCTGAGACACTTCCGATAGCATGAGATGTGATATCTCAATGCTTCTAATATCAAAACTGAAACCCTCCCTATAGCATGATATGTGATATCTAAGTCCTTCCCATTCCAATCCTGAGACCCTTCCTATAGCATGAGATGTGATATCTCAATGCTTCTACCAAACCTGAGACCCTTCCTTTAGCATGAGATGTGATATCCAACTCCTTCCCATTCCAACCTGAGACCCTTCCTATAGCATGAGAAGGGATATCCAACTCCTTCCCAATCCAATCCTGAGACCCTTCCGATAGCAGAGATGTGATATCTCAATGCTTATACCAAACCTGAGACCCTTCCTATGGCATGAGATGTGATATCCAACTCCTTGCCATTCAAATCCTGAGACCCTCCCTATAACAAGAGATGTCATATCCAACTCCTTCCCATTCCAAACCTGAGACCCTTCCTTTAGCATGAGATGTGATATCCAAATCCTTCACATTCCAATCCGGAGACCCTTCCTATAACATGAGATGTGATATCCAACTCCTTCCCAATCCAATCCTGAGACCCTTCCGATAGCAGAGATGTGATATCTCAATGCTTATACCAAACCTGAGACCCTTCCTATGGCATGAGATGTGATATCCAACTCCTTGCCATTCAAATCCTGAGACCCTCCCTATAACAAGAGATGTCATATCCAACTTCTTCCCATTCCAATCCTGAGACCCTTCCTTTAGCATGAGATGTGATATCCAAATCCTTCACATTCCAATCCGGAGACCAATCCTATAGCATGAGATGTGATATCTCAATGCTTCTAATACCAAACCTGAGACCCTTCCGATAGCATGAGATGTGATATCTCAATGCTTCAAAAACCAAACATGAGAACCATCCTATAACATGAGATGTGAAATCCAAATCCTTCCCTTCCCAAACCTGAGACTCTTCCTATAGCATGAGATGTGATATCTCAATGCTTCTACCAAACCTGAAACCCTTCCTATAGCATGAGATGTGATATCCAACTCTTTCCCATTCCAATCCTGAGACACTTCCTATAGCATGAGATGTGATATCACAATGCTTCTAATACCAAACCTGAGACCCATCCTATAACATGAGATGTGATATCCAAATCCTTCCCCTTCCAAACCTGAGACCCTTCCTTTGGTATTAGAAGCATTGAGATATCACATCTCATGCTATAGGAAGGGTCTCAGGATTGGAATGGGAAGGAGTTGGATATCACATCTCATGCTATAGGAAGGGTCTCAGGTTTGGTATTACAAACATTGTGATATTACATCTCATGCTATAGGAAGGGTTTCAGGATTGGATTGGGAAGGAGTTGGATATCACATCTCATGCTATAGGAAGGGTCTCAGGTTTGGAATGGGAAGGATTTGTACATCACATCTCTTGCTATAGGAAGGGCCTCAGGTTTGGTAAGAGAAACTTTAAGATATCCCATCTCATGCTATCGGAAGGGTCTCAGGATTAGAATGGGAAGGAGTTGGATATCACATCTCAAGCTATCTCAGGATTGGAATGGGAAGGAGTTTGATATCACATCTCAAGCTATAGGAAGGGTCTCAAGTTTGGAAGGGGAAGGATTTGGATTTCACATCTCATGTTTTAGGACGGGTCTCAGGTTTGGTATTAGAAACATTGAGATATCACATCTCATGGTATAGGAAGGGTTTCAGGATTGGAATGGGAAGGAGTTGGATATCACATCTCATGCAATAGGAAGGGTCTCAGGTTTGATAGAAGCATTGAGATATCACATCTCATGCTATAGGAAGGGTCTCAGGATTGGAATGGGAAGGAGTTGGATATCACATCTCATGCCATAGGAAGAGTCTCAGGTTTGGTATAAGCATTGAGATATCACATCTCTGCTATCGTAAGGGTCTCAGGATTGGAATAGGAAGGAGTTGGATATCCCATCTCATGCTTAAAGAAGGGTCTCAGGTTTGGTATTAGAAGCATTGAGATATCACATCTCATGCTATAGGAAGGGTCTAAGGATTGGAATGGGAAGGAGTTGGATATCACATCTTATGCTATAGGAAGGGTCTCAGGTTTGGTATTACAAGCATTGTGATATTATATCTCATGCTATAGGAAGGGTCTCAGGATTGGATTGGGAAGGAGTTGGATATCACATCTCATGCTATAGGAAGGGTCTCAGGTTTGGAATGGGAAGGGTTTGTACATCACATCTCTTGCTATAGGAAGGGCCTCAGGTTTGGTATGACAAACATTGAGATATCACATCTCATGTTATAGGAAGGATATCAGGTTTGGTATTAGAAGCATTGAGATATCACATCTCATGCTATAGGAAGGGTCTCCGGATTGGAATGGGAAGTAGTTGTATATGACATCTCATGCCATAGGAAGGGTAGCACATATGCTATAGGAAGGGTCTCAGGTTTGGAACACGGGAAGGAGTTGGATATCACATCTCATGCTTTAAGAAGGGTCTCAGTTTTGGTATTAGAAGCATTGAGATATCACATCTCATGCTATAGGAAGGGTCTCAGGATTGGAATGGGAACAAGTTGGATATCACATCTCATGCTATAGGAAGGGTCTCAGGATTGGATTGGGAAGGAGTCGGATATCACATCCCATGCTATAGGAAAGGTCTCAGGTTTGGAATGGGAATGATTTGTATATCACATCTCTTGCTATAGGAAGGGCCTCAGGTTTGGTATCAGAAACATTGAGATATCACATCTCATGGTATAGGAAGGATCTCAGTATTGGAATGGAAAGGGGTTGGATATCACATCTCATGTTATAGGAAGGATATCAGGTTTGGTATTAGAAGCATTGAGATATCACATCTCATGCTATAGGAAGGGTCTCAGGATTGGAATGGGAAGGAGTTGGATATCACATCTCATGCTATAGGAAGGGTCTCAGGATTGGAATGGGAAGGAATTGGATATCCCATCTCATGTCATAGGAAGGATCTCAGGTTTGCTATTAGAAGCACTGAGATATCACATCTCATGCTATAGGAATGGTCTCAGGATTGGAATGGGAAGGAGTTGGATATTACATTCTTGCTAAAGGAAGGGTCTCAGGTTTGGAATGGGAAGGAGTTGGATATCCCATCTCATGTCATAGGAAGGATCTCAGGTTTGCTATTAGAAGCACTGAGATATCACATCTCATGCTATAGGAATGGTCTCAGGTTTGGAATGGGAAGGAGTTGGATATTACATTCTTGCTATAGGAAGGGTCTCAGGTTTGGAACGGGAAGGAGTTGGATATCACATCTCATGCTTTAAGAAGGGTCTCAGTTTTGGTATTAGAAGCATTGAGATATCACATCTCATGCTATAGGAAGGGTCTCAGGATTGGTATGGGAAGGAGTTGGATATCACATCTCATGCTATAGGAAGGGTCTCAGGTTTCGTATTACAAGCATTGCGATATTACATCTCATGCTATAGGAAGGGTCTCAGGTTTGGAATGGGGAGGATTTGTATATCACATCTCTTGCTATAGGAAGGGCCTCAGGTTTGGTATGAGAAACATTGAGATATCACATCTCATGGTATAGGAAGGATCTCAGGATTGGAATGGGAAGGAGTTGGATATCACATCTCATGTTATAGGAAGGATATCAGGTTTGGTATTAGAAGCATTGAGATATCACATCTCATGCTATAGGAAGTGTCTCTGTTTTGGGATGGGAAGGAGTTGGAGATAACATCTCATGCTATATGAAGGGTCTCAGGTTTGGTATTAGAAGCTTTGAGATATCACATTTCATACTATAGGAAGGGTCTCTGGTTTGGGATGGGAAGGAGTTGGATATCACATCTCATGCTATAACAAGGGTCTCAGGTTTGGTATTAGAAGCATTGAGATATCACATCTCATGCTATAGGAAGGGTCTCAGGTTTGGAATGGGAAGGAGTTGGATATCACATCTCAGGCTATAGGAAGGATCTCAGTTTTGGAATGAGAAGGAGTTGGATATCACATATCATGTTATATGAAGGCTCTCAGGTTTGGTATTAGAAGCATTGAGATATCACATCTCATGCTATAGTAAGGGTCTCAGGATTGGCATGGGAAGGAGTTTGATATCACATCTCATGCTAAAGGAAGGGTCTCCGGTTTGGAATGGGAAGGAGTTGGATATCACATCTCATGTTATAGGAAGGATCTCAGGTTTGGTATTAGAAACATTGAGATAACACATCTCATGCTATAGGAAGGGTCTCAGGATTGAAATGGGAAGGAGTTGGATATCACATCTCATGCTATCGTAAGGGTCTCAGGATTGGAATAGGAAGGAGTTGGATATCCCATCTCATGCTTTAAGAAGGGTCTCAGGTTTGGTATTAGAAGCATTGAGATATCACATCTCATGCTATAGGAAGGGTCTAAGGATTGGAATGGGAAGGAGTTGGATATCACACATGCTATAGGAAGGGTCTCAGGTTTGGTATTACAAGCATTGTGATATTACCTCTCATGCTATAGGAAGGGTCTCAGGATTGGATTGGGAAGTAGTTGGATATCACATCTGATGCTATAGGAAGGGTCTCAGGTTTGGAATGGGAAGGATTTGTACATCACATCTCTTGCTATAGGAAGGGCCTCAGGTTTGGTATGAGAAACATTGAAATATCACATCTCATGGTATAGGAAGGATCTCAGGATTGGAATGTGAAGGAGTTGGATATCACATCTCGTGTTATAGGAAGGATATCAAGTTTGGTATTAGAAGCATTGAGATATCACATCTCATGCTATAGGAAGGGTCTCAGGTTCGGTAGAAGCATTGAGATATCACATCCCATGCTATAGGAAGGGTCTCAGGATTGGAATGGGAAGGAGTAGTATATGACCTCTCATGCCATAGGAATGGTCTCAGGTTTGGTACAAGCATTGAGATATCACATCTCTGCTATCGGAAGGGTCTCAGGTTTGGAAAGGGAAGGAGTTGGATATCACGTCTCATGCTATAGGAAGGTTCTCAGGTTTGGTATTAGAAGCATTGAGATATCACATCTCATGCTATAGGAAGGGTCTCAGTATTGGAATGGGAAGGAGTTGGATATCACATCTCATGCTACAGGAAGGGTCTCAGGTTTGGAATGGGAAGGAATTGGATATCACATCTCATGTTATAGGAAGGATCTCAGGTCTGGTATTAGAAGCATTGTGATATCACATCTCATGCCATAGGAAGGGTCTCAGGTTTGGAGTGGGAAGGAGTTGGATATCACATCTCATGCTATAGGAAGGGTCTCAGGTTTGGTAGAAGCATTGAGATATCACATCTCATGCTATAGGAAGGGTCTCCGGATTGGAATGGGTAGTAGTTGTATATTACATCTCATGCCATAGGAAGGGTCTCAGGTTTGGTATAAGCATTGAGATATCACATCTCTGCTATCGGAGGGGTCTCAGGATTGGAATGGGAAGGAGTTGGATATCCCATCTCATGTTATAGGAAGGGTCTCAGGTTTGGTATTAGAAGCATTGAGATATCACATCTCATGCTATAGGAAAGGTCTCAGGATTGGGATGGGAAGGACTTGGATATCTCATCTCATGTTATAGGACGGGTCTCAGGTGTGGTATTAGAAGGATTGAGATATCACATCGCATGCTGTAGGAAGGGTCTCAGGTTTGGAATGGGAAGGAATTGGATATCACATCTCATGTCATAGGAAGGATCTCAGGTTTGCTATTAGAAGCATTGAGATATCACTTCTCAAGCTATAGGAAGGGTCTCAGGTTTGGAAAGGGAAGGATTTGGATTTCACATCTCATGTTGTAGGATGGTTCTCATGTTTGGTTTTAGAAGCATTGAGATATCACATCTCATGCTATCGGAAGGGTCTCAGGTTTGGAAAGGGAAGGATTTGGATTTCACATATGTTATAGGATGGTTCTCAGGTTTGGTTTTAGAAGCAGTAAGATATCACATCTCATGTTATAGGAAAGGTCTCAGGATTGGAATGGGAAGGAGTTGGATATCACATCACATGCTAAAGGAAAGGTCTCAGGTTTGGAAGGGGAAGGATTTGGATATCCCATCTCATGTCATAGGAAGGATCTCAGGTTTGCTATTAGAAGCACTGAGATATCACATCTCATGCTATCGGAAGGGTCTCAGGTTTGGAATGGGAAGGAGTTGGATACAAATCTCATGTTATAGGAAGGATCTCAGGTTTGGTATTAGAAGCATTGAGATATCACATATCATGCTATAGGAAAGGTCTCAGGATTGGAATGGGAAGGAGTTGGATATCACATCACATGCTAAAGGAAAGGTCTCAGGTTTGGAAGGGGAAGGATTTGGATCTCACATATGTTTTAGGACGGGTGTCAGGTTTGGTATTAGAAGCATTGAGATATCACATCTCATGGTATAGGAAGGGTCTCAGGATTGGAATGGGAAGGAGTTGGATAGCACATCTCAAGCTATCTCAGGATTGGAATGGGAAGGAGTTTGATATCACATCTCAAGCTATAGGAAGGGTCTCAGGTTTGGAAAGGGAATGATTTGGATTTCACATGTTACAGGATAGTTCTCATGTTTGGTTTTAGAAGCATTGAGATATCACATCTCATGTTATAGGAAGGATCTCAGGTTTGGTATTAGAAGCATTGAGATATCACATCTCATGCTATAGGAAGGGTCTCAGTTTTGGTATTAGAAGCATTGAGATATCACATCTCATGCTATAGGAAGGGTCTCAGGATTGGTATGGGAAGGAGTTGGATATCACATCTCATGCTATAGGAAGGGTCTCAGGTTTCGTATTACAAGCATTGCGATATTACATCTCATGCTATAGGAAGGGTCTCAGGTTTGGAATGGGGAGGATTTGTATATCACATCTCTTGCTATAGGAAGGGCCTCAGGTTTGGTATGAGAAACATTGAGATATCACATCTCATGGTATAGGAAGGATCTCAGGATTGGAATGGGAAGGAGTTGGATATCAAATCTCATGTTATAGGAAGGATATCAGGTTTGGTATTAGAAGCATTGAGATATCACATCTCATGCTATAGGAAGTGTCTCTGTTTTGGGATGGGAAGGAGTTGGAGATAACATCTCATGCTATATGAAGGGTCTCAGGTTTGGTATTAGAAGCTTTGAGATATCACATTTCATACTATAGGAAGGGTCTCTGGTTTGGGATGGGAAGGAGTTGGATATCACATCTCATGCTATAACAAGGGTCTCAGGTTTGGTATTAGAAGCATTGAGATATCACATCTCATGCTATAGGAAGGGTCTCAGGTTTGGAATGGGAAGGAGTTGGATATCACATCTCAGGCTATAGGAAGGATCTCAGTTTTGGAATGAGAAGGAGTTGGATATCACATATCATGTTATATGAAGGCTCTCAGGTTTGGTATTAGAAGCATTGAGATATCACATCTCATGCTATAGTAAGGGTCTCAGGATTGGCATGGGAAGGAGTTTGATATCACATCTCATGCTAAAGGAAGGGTCTCCGGTTTGGAATGGGAAGGAGTTGGATATCACATCTCATGTTATAGGAAGGATCTCAGGTTTGGTATTAGAAACATTGAGATAACACATCTCATGCTATAGGAAGGGTCTCAGGATTGAAATGGGAAGGAGTTGGATATCACATCTCATGCTATCGTAAGGGTCTCAGGATTGGAATAGGAAGGAGTTGGATATCCCATCTCATGCTTTAAGAAGGGTCTCAGGTTTGGTATTAGAAGCATTGAGATATCACATCTCATGCTATAGGAAGGGTCTAAGGATTGGAATGGGAAGGAGTTGGATATCACACATGCTATAGGAAGGGTCTCAGGTTTGGTATTACAAGCATTGTGATATTACCTCTCATGCTATAGGAAGGGTCTCAGGATTGGATTGGGAAGTAGTTGGATATCACATCTGATGCTATAGGAAGGGTCTCAGGTTTGGAATGGGAAGGATTTGTACATCACATCTCTTGCTATAGGAAGGGCCTCAGGTTTGGTATGAGAAACATTGAAATATCACATCTCATGGTATAGGAAGGATCTCAGGATTGGAATGTGAAGGAGTTGGATATCACATCTCGTGTTATAGGAAGGATATCAAGTTTGGTATTAGAAGCATTGAGATATCACATCTCATGCTATAGGAAGGGTCTCAGGTTCGGTAGAAGCATTGAGATATCACATCCCATGCTATAGGAAGGGTCTCAGGATTGGAATGGGAAGGAGTAGTATATGACCTCTCATGCCATAGGAATGGTCTCAGGTTTGGTACAAGCATTGAGATATCACATCTCTGCTATCGGAAGGGTCTCAGGTTTGGAAAGGGAAGGAGTTGGATATCACGTCTCATGCTATAGGAAGGTTCTCAGGTTTGGTATTAGAAGCATTGAGATATCACATCTCATGCTATAGGAAGGGTCTCAGTATTGGAATGGGAAGGAGTTGGATATCACATCTCATGCTACAGGAAGGGTCTCAGGTTTGGAATGGGAAGGAATTGGATATCACATCTCATGTTATAGGAAGGATCTCAGGTCTGGTATTAGAAGCATTGTGATATCACATCTCATGCCATAGGAAGGGTCTCAGGTTTGGAGTGGGAAGGAGTTGGATATCACATCTCATGCTATAGGAAGGGTCTCAGGTTTGGTAGAAGCATTGAGATATCACATCTCATGCTATAGGAAGGGTCTCCGGATTGGAATGGGTAGTAGTTGTATATTACATCTCATGCCATAGGAAGGGTCTCAGGTTTGGTATAAGCATTGAGATATCACATCTCTGCTATCGGAGGGGTCTCAGGATTGGAATGGGAAGGAGTTGGATATCCCATCTCATGTTATAGGAAGGGTCTCAGGTTTGGTATTAGAAGCATTGAGATATCACATCTCATGCTATAGGAAAGGTCTCAGGATTGGGATGGGAAGGACTTGGATATCTCATCTCATGTTATAGGACGGGTCTCAGGTGTGGTATTAGAAGGATTGAGATATCACATCGCATGCTGTAGGAAGGGTCTCAGGTTTGGAATGGGAAGGAATTGGATATCACATCTCATGTCATAGGAAGGATCTCAGGTTTGCTATTAGAAGCATTGAGATATCACTTCTCAAGCTATAGGAGGGGTCTCAGGTTTGGAAAGGGAAGGATTTGGATTTCACATCTCATGTTGTAGGATGGTTCTCATGTTTGGTTTTAGAAGCATTGAGATATCACATCTCATGCTATCGGAAGGGTCTCAGGTTTGGAAAGGGAAGGATTTGGATTTCACATATGTTATAGGATGGTTCTCAGGTTTGGTTTTAGAAGCAGTAAGATATCACATCTCATGTTATAGGAAAGGTCTCAGGATTGGAATGGGAAGGAGTTGGATATCACATCACATGCTAAAGGAAAGGTCTCAGGTTTGGAAGGGGAAGGATTTGGATATCCCATCTCATGTCATAGGAAGGATCTCAGGTTTGCTATTAGAAGCACTGAGATATCACATCTCATGCTATCGGAAGGGTCTCAGGTTTGGAATGGGAAGGAGTTGGATACAAATCTCATGTTATAGGAAGGATCTCAGGTTTGGTATTAGAAGCATTGAGATATCACATATCATGCTATAGGAAAGGTCTCAGGATTGGAATGGGAAGGAGTTGGATATCACATCACATGCTAAAGGAAAGGTCTCAGGTTTGGAAGGGGAAGGATTTGGATCTCACATATGTTTTAGGACGGGTGTCAGGTTTGGTATTAGAAGCATTGAGATATCACATCTCATGGTATAGGAAGGGTCTCAGGATTGGAATGGGAAGGAGTTGGATAGCACATCTCAAGCTATCTCAGGATTGGAATGGGAAGGAGTTTGATATCACATCTCAAGCTATAGGAAGGGTCTCAGGTTTGGAAAGGGAATGATTTGGATTTCACATGTTACAGGATAGTTCTCATGTTTGGTTTTAGAAGCATTGAGATATCACATCTCATGTTATAGGAAGGATCTCAGGTTTGGTATTAGAAGCATTGAGATATCACATCTCATGCTATAGGAAGGGTCTCAGGTTTGGAATGGGAAGGAGTTGGATATCACATCTCATGCTATAGGAAGGATCTCAGGTTTGGTGTTAGAAGCATTGAGATATCAGATCTCATGCTATCGGAAGGATCTCAGGTTTGGTATTAGAAGCATTGAGATATCACATCTCATGCTACCAGAAGGGTCTCAGGATTGGAATGGGAAGGAGTCGGATATCACATCTCATGCTAAAGGGAGGGTTTCAGGTTTGGAAGTGGAAGGATTTGGATATCACATCTCATGTTTGGTATTAGAAGCATTGAGATATCACATCTCATGCTATCGGAAGGATCTCAGGTTTGGTATTAGAAGCATTGAGATATCACATCTCATGCTATAGGAAGGGTCTCAGGATTGGAATGGGAAGGAGTTGGATATCACATCTCATGCTATAGGAAGGGTCTCAGGTTTGGTATTACAAACATTGTGATATTACATCTCATGCTATAGGAAGGGTTTCAGGATTGGATTGGGAAGGAGTTGGATATCACATCTCATGCAGGAAGGGTCTCAGGTTTGGAATGGGAAGGATTTGTACATCACATCTCTTGCTATAGGAAGGGCCTCAGGTTTGGTAAGAGAAACATTAAGATGTCACATCTCATGCTATCGGAAGGGTCTCAGGATTGGAATGGGAAGGAGTTGGATATCACATCTCAAGCTATCTCAGGATTGGAATGGGAAGGAGTTTGATATCACATCTCAAGCTATAGGAAGGGTCTCAAGTTTGGAAGGGGAAGGATTTGGATTTCACATCTCATGTTTTAGGATGGGTCTCAGGTTTGGTATTAGAAACATTGAGATATCACATCTCATGGTATAGGAAGGGTTTCAGGATTGGAATGGGAAGGAGTTGGATATCACATCTCATGCAATAGGAAGGGTCTCAGGTTTGATAGAAGCATTGAGATATCACATCTCATGCTATAGGAAGGGTCTCAGGATTGGAATGGGAAGGAGTTGGATATCACATCTCATGCCATAGGAAGAGTCTCAGGTTTGGTATAAGCATTGAGATATCACATCTCTGCTATCGTAAGGGTCTCAGGATTGGAATAGGAAGGAGTTGGATATCCCATCTCATGCTTTAAGAAGGGTCTCAGGTTTGGTATTAGAAGCATTGAGATATCACATCTCATGCTATAGGAAGGGTCTAAGGATTGGAATGGGAAGGAGTTGGATATCACATCTTATGCTATAGGAAGGGTCTCAGGTTTGGTATTACAAGCATTGTGATATTATATCTCATGCTATAGGAAGGGTCTCAGGATTGGATTGGGAAGGAGTTGGATATCACATCTCATGCTATAGGAAGGGTCTCAGTTTTGGAATGGGAAGGGTTTGTACATCACATCTCTTGCTATAGGAAGGGCCTCAGGTTTGGTATGAGAAACATTGAGATATCACATCTCATGTTATAGGAAGGATATCAGGTTTGGTATTAGAAGCATTGAGATATCACATCTCATGATATAGGAAGGGTCTCAGGATTGGAATGGGAAGGAGTTGGATATCACATCTCATGCTATAGGAAGGGTCTCAGGTTTGGTAGAAGCATTGAGATATCACATCTCATGCTATAGGAAGGGTCTCTGGATTGGAATGGGAAGTAGTTGTATATGACATCTCATGCCATAGGAAGGGTAGCACATATGCTATAGGAAGGGTCTCAGGTTTGGAACACGGGAAGGAGTTGGATATCACATCTCATGCTTTAAGAAGGGTCTCAGTTTTGGTATTAGAAGCATTGAGATATCACATCTCATGCTATAGGAAGGGTCTCAGGATTGGAATGGGAACGAGTTGGATATCACATCTCATGCTATAGGAAGGGTCTCAGGATTGGATTGGGAAGGAGTCGGATATCACATCCCATGCTATAGGAGAGGTCTCAGGTTTGGAATGGGAATGATTTGTATATCACATCTCTTGCTATAGGAAGGGCCTCAGGTTTGGTATCAGAAACATTGAGATATCACATCTCATGGTATAGGAAGGATCTCAGTATTGGAATGGAAAGGGGTTGGATATCACATCTCATGTTATAGGAAGGATATCAGGTTTGGTATTAGAAGCATTGAGATATCACATCTCATGCTATAGGAAGGGTCTCAGGATTGGAATGGGAAGGAGTTGGATATCAGATCTCATGCTATAGGAAGGGTCTCAGGTTTGGTAGAAGCATTAAGATATCACATCTCATGCTATAGGAAGGGTCTCAGGATTGGAATGGGAAGGAGTAGTATATGACATCTCATGCCATAGGAAGGGTCTCAGGTTTGGTATAAGCATTGAGATATCACATCTCTGCTATCGGAAGGGTCTCGGGATTGGAATGGGAAGGAGTTGGATATTACATTCTTGCTATAGGAAGGGTCTCAGGTTTGGAACGGGAAGGAGTTGGATATCCCATCTCATGTCATAGGAAGGATCTCAGGTTTGCTATTAGAAGCACTGAGATATCACATCTCATGCTATAGGAATGGTCTCAGGATTGGAATGGGAAGGAGTTGGATATTACATTCTTGCTATAGGAAGGGTCTCAGGTTTGGAACGGGAAGGAGTTGGATATCACATCTCATGCTTTAAGAAGGGTCTCAGTTTTGGTATTAGAAGCATTGAGATATCACATCTCATGCTCTAGGAAGGGTCTCAGGATTGGAATGGGAAGGAGTTGGATATCACATCTCATGCTATAGGAAGGGTCTCAGGTTTGGTATTACAAGCATTGCGATATTACATCTCATGCTATAGGAAGGGTCTCAGGTTTGGAATGGGGAGGATTTGTATATCACATCTCTTGCTATAGGAAGGGCCTCAGGTTTGGTATGAGAAACATTGAGATATCACATCTCATGGTATAGGAAGGATCTCAGGATTGGAATGGGAAGGAGTTGGATATCACATCTCATGTTATAGGAAGGATATCAGGTTTGGTATTAGAAGCATTGAGATATCACATTTCATACTATAGGAAGGGTCTCTGGTTTGGGATGGGAAGGAGTTGGATATCACATCTCATGCTATAACAAGGGTCTCAGGTTTGGTATTAGAAGCATTGAGATATCACATCTCATGCTATAGGAAGGGTCTCAGGTTTGGAATGGGAAGGAGTTGGATATCACATCTCAGGCTATAGGAAGGATCTCAGGTTTGGAATGAGAAGGAGTTGGATATCACATATCATGTTATATGAAGGCTCTCAGGTTTGGTATTAGAAGCATTGAGATATCACATCTCATGCTATAGTAAGGGTCTCAGGATTGGCATGGGAAGGAGTTTGATATCACATCTCATGCTAAAGGAAGGGTCTCCGGTTTGGAATGGGAAGGAGTTGGATATCACATCTCATGTTATAGGAAGGATCTCAGGTTTGGTATTAGAAACATTGAGATAACACATCTCATGCTATAGGAAGGGTCTCAGGATTGAAATGGGAAGGAGTTGGATATCACATCTCATGCTATCGTAAGGGTCTCAGGATTGGAATAGGAAGGAGTTGGATATCCCATCTCATGCTTTAAGAAGGGTCTCAGGTTTGGTATTAGAAGCATTGAGATATCACATCTCATGCTATAGGAAGGGTCTAAGGATTGGAATGGGAAGGAGTTGGATATCACACATGCTATAGGAAGGGTCTCAGGTTTGGTATTACAAGCATTGTGATATTACATCTCATGCTATAGGAAGGGTCTCAGGATTGGATTGGGAAGGAGTTGGATATCACATCTGATGCTATAGGAAAGGTCTCAGGTTTGGAATGGGAAGGATTTGTACATCACATCTCTTGCTATAGGAAGGGCCTCAGGTTTGGTATGAGAAACATTGAAATATCACATCTCATGGTATAGGAAGGATCTCAGGATTGGAATGTGAAGGAGTTGGATATCACATCTCGTGTTATAGGAAGGATATCAAGTTTGGTATTAGAAGCATTGAGATATCACATCTCATGCTATAGGAAGGGTCTCAGGTTTGGTAGAAGCATTGAGATATCACATCTCATGCTATAGGAAGGGTCTCAGGATTGGAATGGGAAGGAGTAGTATATGACCTCTCATCCCATAGGAAGGGTCTCAGGTTTGGTACAAGCATTGAGATATCACATCTCTGCTATCGGAAGGGTCTCAGGTTTGGAAAAGTGAAGGAGCTGGATATCACGTCTCATGCTATAGGAAGGTTCTCAGGTTTGGTATTAGAAGCATTGAGATATCACATCTCATGCTATAGGAAGGGTCTCAGTATTGGAATGGGAAGGAGTTGGATATCACATCTCATGCTACAGGAAGGGTCCCAGGTTTGGAATGGGAAGGAATTGGATATCACATCTCATGTTATAGGAAGGATCTCAGGTCTGGTATTAGAAGCATTGTGATATCACATCTCATGCCATAGGAAGGGTCTCAGGTTTGGAGTGGGAAGGAGTTGGATATCACATCTCATGCTATAGGAAGGGTCTCAGGTTTGGTAGAAGCATTGAGATATCACATCTCATGCTAAAGGAAGGGTCTCCGGATTGGAATGGGTAGTAGTTGTATATTACATCTCATGCCATAGGAAGGGTCTCAGGTTTGGTATAAGCATTGAGATATCACATCTCTGCTATCGGAAGGGTCTCAGGATTGGAATGGGAAGGAGTTGGATATCTCATCTCATGTTATAGGACGGGTCTCAGGTGTGGTATTAGAAGGATTGAGATATCACATCGCATGCTGTAGGAAGGGTCTCAGGTTTGGAATGGGAAGGAATTGGATATCACATCTCATGTCATAGGAAGGATCTCAGGTTTGCTATTAGAAGCATTGAGATATCACTTCTCATGCTATAGGAATGGTCTCAGGATTGGAATGGGAAGGAGTTGGATATTACATTCTTGCTATATGAAGGGTCTCAGGTTTGGAATGGGAAGGAGTTGGATGTCACATATGCTATAGGAAGGGTCTCAGGTTTGGAACGGGAAGTAGTTGGATATCACATCTCATGCTTTAAGAAGGGTCTCAGTTTTGGTATTAAAAGCATTGAGATATCACATCTCATGCTATAGGAAGGGTCTCAGGATTGGAATGGGAAGGAGTTGGATATCACATCTCATGCTATAGGAATGGTCTCAGGTTTGGTATTACAAGCATTGTGATATTACATCTCATGCTATAGGAAGGGTCTCAGGATTGGATTGGGAAAGAGTCGGATATCACATCTCATGCTATAGGAAGGGTCTCAGGTTTGGAATGGGAAGGATTTGTATATCACATCTCTTGCTATAGGAAGGGCCTCAGGTTTGGTATGAGAAACATTGAGATATCACATCTCATGGTATAGGAAGGATCTCAGTATTGGAATGGAAAGGAGTTGGATATCACATCTCATGTTATAGGAAGGATATCAGGTTTGGTATTAGAAGCATTGAGACATCACATCTCATGCTATAGGAAGGGTCTCAGGATTGCAATGGGAAGCAGTAGTATATGACATCTCATGCCATAGGAAGGGTCTCAGGTTTGGTATAAGCATTGAGATATCACATCTCTGCTATCGGAAGGGTCTCGGGATTGGAATGGTAAGGAGTTTATATATCACATCTCATGTTATAGGAAGGATATCATGTTTGGTATTAGAAGCATTGAGATATCACATCTCATGCTATAGGAAGGATCTCAGGATTGGAATGGGAAGGACTTGGATATCACATCTCATGCTATAGGGAGGGTCACAGGTTTGATATTAGAAGCATTGAGATATCACATCTCATGCTATCGGAAGGGTCTCAGGATTGGAATGGGAAGGAGTTGGATATCACATCTCATGCTAAAGGAAGGGTCTCAGGCTTGGAAGGGGAAGGATTTGGATATCACATCTCATGTTGTAGGACGGGTCTCAGGTTTGGTACTACAAGCATTGAGATATCACATCTCATGGTATAGGAAGGGTCTCAGGATTGGAATGGGAAGGAGTTGGATATCACATCTCAAGCTATAGGAAGGGTCTCAGGATTGCAATGGGAAGGAGTTTGATATCACATCTCATGCCATAGGAAGGGTCTCAGTTTTGGTAGAAGCATTGAGAAATGACATCTCATGCTATCGGAAGGGTCTCAGGATTGGATTGGGAAGGAGTTGGATATCCCATCTCATGCTATATGAAGGGTTTCAGGTTTGGTATTAGAAGCATTGAGATATCACATCTCGTGCTATAGGAAGGGTCTCAGGATTGGAATGGGAAGGAGTAGGATATCACATCTCATGCTATAGGAAGGGTCTCAGGTTTGGTATTAGAAGCATTGAGATATCAATTCTCATGGTATAGGAAGGGTCTCAGAATTGGAATGGGAAGGAGTTGGATATCACATCCATGTTATAGGAAGGGTCTCAGGATTGGAATGCGAAGGATTTGGATATCACATCTCTTGCTATAGGAAGGGTCTCAGGTTTTTTATTAGACACATTGAGATATCACATCTCATGCTAAAGGAAGGGTTTCAGGATTCGAATGGGAAGGATTTGGATATCATATCTCATGTTATAGGACGGGTCCCAGGTTTGGTATTAGAAGCACTGAGATATCACATCTCATGCTATCAGAAGGGTCTCAGGATTGGAATGGGAAGGAGTTGGATATCACATCTCATGCTAAAGGGAGGGTCTCAGGTTTGGAAGGGGAAGGATTTGGATATCACATCTCATGTTATCGGAAGGATCTCAGGTTTCGTATTAGAAGCATTGAGATATCACATCTCATGCTATAGGAAGGGTCTCAGGATTGGAATGGGAAGGAGATGGATATCACATCTCATGCTAAAGGAAGGGTCTCATGTTTGGTAGAAGCATTGAGATATCACATCTCATGCTATAGGAAGGGTCTCCGGATTGGAATGGGAAGTAGTTGTACATGACATCTCATGCCATAGGAAGGGTAGCACATATGCTATAGGAAGGGTCTCAGGTTTGGAACACGGGAAGGAGTTGGATATCACATCTCATGCTTTAAGAAGGGTCTCAGTTTTGGTATTAGAAGCATTGAGATATCACATCTCATGCTATAGGAAGGGTCTCAGGATTGGAATGGGAACGAGTTGGAAATCACATCTCATGCTATAAGAAGGGTCTCAGGATTGGATTGGGAAGGAGTCGGATATCACATCCCATGCTATAGGAAAGGTCTCAGGTTTGGAATGGGAATGATTTGTATATCACATCTCTTGCTATAGGAAGGCCCTCAGGTTTGGTATCAGAAACATTGAGATATCACATCTCATGGTATAGGAAGGATCTCAGTATTGGAATGGAAAGGGGTTGGATATCACATCTCATGTTATAGGAAGGATATCAGGTTTGGTATTAGAAGCATTGAGATATCACATCTCATGCTATAGGAAGGGTCTCAGGATTGGAATGGGAAGGAGTTGGATATCACATCTCATGCTATAGGAAGGGTCTCAGGTTTGGTAGAAGCATTGAGATATCACATCTCATGCTATAGGAAGGGTCTCAGGATTGGAATGGGAAGGAGTAGTATATGACATCTCATGCCATAGGAAGGGTCTCAGGTTTGGTATAAGCATTGAGATATCACATCTCTGCTATCGGAAGGGTCTCGGGATTGGAATGGGAAGGAGTTGGATATTACATTCTTGCTATAGGAAGGGTCTCAGGTTTGGAACGGGAAGGAGTTGGATATCCCATCTCATGTCATAGGAAGGATCTCAGGTTTGCTATTAGAAGCACTGAGATATCACATCTCATGCTATAGGAATGGTCTCAGGATTGGAATGGGAAGGAGTTGGATATTACATTCTTGCTATAGGAAGGGTCTCAGGTTTGGAACGGGAAGGAGTTGGATATCACATCTCATGCTTTAAGAAGGGTCTCAGTTTTGGTATTAGAAGCATTGAGATATCACATCTCATGCTATAGGAAGGGTCTCAGGATTGGAATGGGAAGGAGTTGGATATCACATCTCATGCTATAGGAAGGGTCTCAGGTTTGGTATTACAAGCATTGCGATATTACATCTCATGCTATAGGAAGGGTCTCAGGTTTGGAATGGGGAGGATTTGTATATCACATCTCTTGCTATAGGAAGGGCCTCAGGTTTGGTATGAGAAACATTGAGATATCACATCTCATGGTATAGGAAGGATCTCAGGATTGGAATGGGAAGGAGTTGGATATCACATCTCATGTTATAGGAAGGATATCAGGTTTGGTATTAGAAGCATTGAGATATCACATCTCATGCTATAGGAAGGGTCTCTGTTTTGGGATGGGAAGGAGTTGGAGCTAACATCTCATGCTATATGAAGGGTCTCAGGTTTGGTATTAGAAGCTTTGAGATATCACATTTCATACTATAGGAAGGGTCTCTGGTTTGGGATGGGAAGGAGTTGGATATCACATCTCATGCTATAACAAGGGTCTCAGGTTTGGTATTAGAAGCATTGAGATATCACATCTCATGCTATAGGAAGGGTCTCAGGTTTGGAATGGGAAGGAGTTGGATATCACATCTCAGGCTATAGGAAGGATCTCAGGTTTGGAATGAGAAGGAGTTGGATATCACATATCATGTTATATGAAGGCTCTCAGGTTTGGTATTAGAAGCATTGAGATATCACATCTCATGCTATAGTAAGGGTCTCAGGATTGGCATGGGAAGGAGTTTGATATCACATCTCATGCTAAAGGAAGGGTCTCCGGTTTGGAATGGGAAGGAGTTGGATATCACATCTCATGTTATAGGAAGGATCTCAGGTTTGGTATTAGAAACATTGAGATAACACATCTCATGCTATAGGAAGGGTCTCAGGATTGAAATGGGAAGGAGTTGGATATCACATCTCATGCTATCGTAAGGGTCTCAGGATTGGAATAGGAAGGAGTTGGATATCCCATCTCATGCTTTAAGAAGGGTCTCAGGTTTGGTATTAGAAGCATTGAGATATCACATCTCATGCTATAGGAAGGGTCTAAGGATTGGAATGGGAAGGAGTTGGATATCACACATGCTATAGGAAGGGTCTCAGGTTTGGTATTACAAGCATTGTGATATTACATATCATGCTATAGGAAGGGTCTCAGGATTGGATTGGGAAGGAGTTGGATATCACATCTGATGCTATAGGAAAGGTCTCAGGTTTGGAATGGGAAGGATTTGTACATCACATCTCTTGCTATAGGAAGGGCCTCAGGTTTGGTATGAGAAACATTGAAATATCACATCTCATGGTATAGGAAGGATCTCAGGATTGGAATGTGAAGGAGTTGGATATCACATCTCGTGTTATAGGAAGGATATCAAGTTTGGTATTAGAAGCATTGAGATATCACATCTCATGCTATAGGAAGGGTCTCAGGTTTGGTAGAAGCATTGAGATATCACATCTCATGCTATAGGAAGGGTCTCAGGATTGGAATGGGAAGGAGTAGTATATGACCTCTCATGCCATAGGAAGGGTCTCAGGTTTGGTACAAGCATTGAGATATCACATCTCTGCTATCGGAAGGGTCTCAGGTTTGGAAAGGGAAGGAGTTGGATATCACGTCTCATGCTATAGGAAGGTTCTTAGGTTTGGTATTAGAAGCATTGAGATATCACATCTCATGCTATAGGAAGGGTCTCAGTATTGGAATGGGAAGGAGTTGGATATCACATCTCATGCTACAGGAAGGGTCTCAGGTTTGGAATGGGAAGGAATTGGATATCACATCTCATGTTATAGGAAGGATCTCAGGTCTGGTATTAGAAGCATTGTGATATCACATCTCATGCCATAGGAATGGTCTCAGGATTGGAATGGGAAATAGTTGGATATTACATTCTTGCTATAGGAAGGGTCTCAGGTTTGGAACGGGAAGGAGTTGGATATCACATCTCATGCTTTAAGAAGGGTCTCAGTTTTGGTATTAGAAGCATTGAGATATCACATCTCATGCTCTAGGAAGGGTCTCAGGATTGGAATGGGAAGGAGTTGGATATCACATCTCATGCTATAGGAAGGGTCTCAGGTTTGGTATTACAAGCATTGCGATATTACATCTCATGCTATAGGAAGGGTCTCAGGTTTGGAATGGGGAGGATTTGTATATCACATCTCTTGCTATAGGAAGGGCCTCAGGTTTGGTATGAGAAACATTGAGATATCACATCTCATGGTATAGGAAGGATCTCAGGATTGGAATGGGAAGGAGTTGGATATCACATCTCATGTTATAGGAAGGATATCAGGTTTGGTATTAGAAGCATTGAGATATCACATCTCATGCTATAGGAAGGGTCTCTGTTTTGGGATGGGAAGGAGTTGGAGATAACATCTCATGCTATATGAAGGGTCTCAGGTTTGGTATTAGAAGCTTTGGGATATCACATCTCTGCTATCGGAAGGGTCTCGGGATTGGAATGGTAAGGAGTTTATATATCACATCTCATGTTATAGGAAGGATATCATGTTTGGTATTAGAAGCATTGAGATATCACATCTCATGCTATAGGAAGGATCTCATGATTGGAATGGGAAGGACTTGGATATCACATCTCATGCTATAGGGAGGGTCTCAGGTTTGATATTAGAAGCATTGAGATATCACATCTCATGCTATCGGAAGGGTCTCAGGATTGGAATGGGAAGGAGTTGGATATCACATCTCATGCTAAAGGAAGGGTCTCAGGCTTGGAAGGGGAAGGATTTGGATATCACATCTCATGTTGTAGGACGGGTCTCAGGTTTGGTACTACAAGCATTGAGATATCACATCTCATGGTATAGGAAGGGTCTCAGGATTGGAATGGGAAGGAGTTGGATATCACATCTCAAGCTATAGGAAGGGTCTCAGGATTGCAATGGGAAGGAGTTTGATATCACATCTCATGCCATAGGAAGGGTCTCAGTTTTGGTAGAAGCATTGAGAAATGACATCTCATGCTATCGGAAGGGTCTCAGGATTGGATTGGGAAGGAGTTGGATATCACATCTCATGTTATAGGAAGGATATCAGGTTTGGTATTAGAAGCATTGAGACATCACATCTCATGCTATAGGAAGGGTCTCAGGATTGGAATGGGAAGCAGTAGTATATGACATCTCATGCCATAGGAAGGGTCTCAGGTTTGGTATAAGCATTGAGATATCACATCTCTGCTATCGGAAGGGTCTCGGGATTGTAATGGTAAGGAGTTTATATATCACATCTCATGTTATAGGAAGGATATCATGTTTGGTATTAGAAGCATTGAGATATCACATCTCATGCTATAGGAAGGATCTCAGGATTGGAATGGGAAGGACTTGGATATCACATCTCATGCTATAGGGAGGGTCACAGGTTTGATATTAGAAGCATTGAGATATCACATCTCATGCTATCGGAAGGGTCTCAGGATTGGAATGGGAAGGAGTTGGATATCACATCTCATGCTAAAGGAAGGGTCTCAGGCTTGGAAGGGGAAGGATTTGGATATCACATCTCATGTTGTAGGACGGGTCTCAGGTTTGGTACTACAAGCATTGAGATATCACATCTCATGGTATAGGAAGGGTCTCAGGATTGGAATGGGAAGGAGTTGGATATCACATCTCAAGCTATAGGAAGGGTCTCAGGATTGCAATGGGAAGGAGTTTGATATCACATCTCATGCCATAGGAAGGGTCTCAGTTTGGTAGAAGCATTGAGAAATGACATCTCATGCTATCGGAAGGGTCTCAGGATTGGATTGGGAAGGAGTTGGATATCCCATCTCATGCTATATGAAGGGTTTCAGGTTTGGTATTAGAAGCATTGAGATATCACATCTCGTGCTATAGGAAGGGTCTCAGGATTGGAATGGGAAGGAGTAGGATATCACATCTCATGCTATAGGAAGGGTCTCAGGTTTGGTATTAGAAGCATTGAGATATCAATTCTCATGGTATAGGAAGGGTCTCAGAATTGGAATGGGAAGGAGTTGGATATCACATCCATGTTATAGGAAGGGTCTCAGGATTGGAATGCGAAGGATTTGGATATCACATCTCTTGCTATAGGAAGGGTCTCAGGTTTTTTATTAGACACATTGAGATATCACATCTCATGCTAAAGGAAGGGTTTCAGGATTCGAATGGGAAGGATTTGGATATCATATCTCATGTTATAGGACGGGTCCCAGGTTTGGTATTAGAAGCACTGAGATATCACATCTCATGCTATCAGAAGGGTCTCAGGATTGGAATGGGAAGGAGTTGGATATCACATCTCATGCTAAAGGGAGGGTCTCAGGTTTGGAAGGGGAAGGATTTGGATATCACATCTCATGTTATCGGAAGGATCTCAGGTTTGGTATTAGAAGCATTGAGATATCACATCTCATGCTATAGGAAGGGTCTCAGGATTGGAATGGGAAGGAGATGGATATCACATCTCATGCTAAAGGAAGGGTCTCATGTTTGGTAGAAGCATTGAGATATCACATCTCATGCTATAGGAAGGGTCTCCGGATTGGAATGGGAAGTAGTTGTACATGACATCTCATGCCATAGGAAGGGTAGCACATATGCTATAGGAAGGGTCTCAGGTTTGGAACACGGGAAGGAGTTGGATATCACATCTCATGCTTTAAGAAGGGTCTCAGTTTTGGTATTAGAAGCATTGAGATATCACATCTCATGCTATAGGAAGGGTCTCAGGATTGGAATGGGAACGAGTTGGAAATCACATCTCATGCTATAAGAAGGGTCTCAGGATTGGATTGGGAAGGAGTCGGATATCACATCCCATGCTATAGGAAAGGTCTCAGGTTTGGAATGGGAATGATTTGTATATCACATCTCTTGCTATAGGAAGGCCCTCAGGTTTGGTATCAGAAACATTGAGATATCACATCTCATGGTATAGGAAGGATCTCAGTATTGGAATGGAAAGGGGTTGGATATCACATCTCATGTTATAGGAAGGATATCAGGTTTGGTATTAGAAGCATTGAGATATCACATCTCATGCTATAGGAAGGGTCTCAGGATTGGAATGGGAAGGAGTTGGATATCACATCTCATGCTATAGGAAGGGTCTCAGGTTTGGTAGAAGCATTGAGATATCACATCTCATGCTATAGGAAGGGTCTCAGGATTGGAATGGGAAGGAGTAGTATATGACATCTCATGCCATAGGAAGGGTCTCAGGTTTGGTATAAGCATTGAGATATCACATCTCTGCTATCGGAAGGGTCTCGGGATTGGAATGGGAAGGAGTTGGATATTACATTCTTGCTATAGGAAGGGTCTCAGGTTTGGAACGGGAAGGAGTTGGATATCCCATCTCATGTCATAGGAAGGATCTCAGGTTTGCTATTAGAAGCACTGAGATATCACATCTCATGCTATAGGAATGGTCTCAGGATTGGAATGGGAAGGAGTTGGATATTACATTCTTGCTATAGGAAGGGTCTCAGGTTTGGAACGGGAAGGAGTTGGATATCACATCTCATGCTTTAAGAAGGGTCTCAGTTTTGGTATTAGAAGCATTGAGATATCACATCTCATGCTATAGGAAGGGTCTCAGGATTGGAATGGGAAGGAGTTGGATATCACATCTCATGCTATAGGAAGGGTCTCAGGTTTGGTATTACAAGCATTGCGATATTACATCTCATGCTATAGGAAGGGTCTCAGGTTTGGAATGGGGAGGATTTGTATATCACATCTCTTGCTATAGGAAGGGCCTCAGGTTTGGTATGAGAAACATTGAGATATCACATCTCATGGTATAGGAAGGATCTCAGGATTGGAATGGGAAGGAGTTGGATATCACATCTCATGTTATAGGAAGGATATCAGGTTTGGTATTAGAAGCATTGAGATATCACATCTCATGCTATAGGAAGGGTCTCTGTTTTGGGATGGGAAGGAGTTGGAGCTAACATCTCATGCTATATGAAGGGTCTCAGGTTTGGTATTAGAAGCTTTGAGATATCACATTTCATACTATAGGAAGGGTCTCTGGTTTGGGATGGGAAGGAGTTGGATATCACATCTCATGCTATAACAAGGGTCTCAGGTTTGGTATTAGAAGCATTGAGATATCACATCTCATGCTATAGGAAGGGTCTCAGGTTTGGAATGGGAAGGAGTTGGATATCACATCTCAGGCTATAGGAAGGATCTCAGGTTTGGAATGAGAAGGAGTTGGATATCACATATCATGTTATATGAAGGCTCTCAGGTTTGGTATTAGAAGCATTGAGATATCACATCTCATGCTATAGTAAGGGTCTCAGGATTGGCATGGGAAGGAGTTTGATATCACATCTCATGCTAAAGGAAGGGTCTCCGGTTTGGAATGGGAAGGAGTTGGATATCACATCTCATGTTATAGGAAGGATCTCAGGTTTGGTATTAGAAACATTGAGATAACACATCTCATGCTATAGGAAGGGTCTCAGGATTGAAATGGGAAGGAGTTGGATATCACATCTCATGCTATCGTAAGGGTCTCAGGATTGGAATAGGAAGGAGTTGGATATCCCATCTCATGCTTTAAGAAGGGTCTCAGGTTTGGTATTAGAAGCATTGAGATATCACATCTCATGCTATAGGAAGGGTCTAAGGATTGGAATGGGAAGGAGTTGGATATCACACATGCTATAGGAAGGGTCTCAGGTTTGGTATTACAAGCATTGTGATATTACATATCATGCTATAGGAAGGGTCTCAGGATTGGATTGGGAAGGAGTTGGATATCACATCTGATGCTATAGGAAAGGTCTCAGGTTTGGAATGGGAAGGATTTGTACATCACATCTCTTGCTATAGGAAGGGCCTCAGGTTTGGTATGAGAAACATTGAAATATCACATCTCATGGTATAGGAAGGATCTCAGGATTGGAATGTGAAGGAGTTGGATATCACATCTCGTGTTATAGGAAGGATATCAAGTTTGGTATTAGAAGCATTGAGATATCACATCTCATGCTATAGGAAGGGTCTCAGGTTTGGTAGAAGCATTGAGATATCACATCTCATGCTATAGGAAGGGTCTCAGGATTGGAATGGGAAGGAGTAGTATATGACCTCTCATGCCATAGGAAGGGTCTCAGGTTTGGTACAAGCATTGAGATATCACATCTCTGCTATCGGAAGGGTCTCAGGTTTGGAAAGGGAAGGAGTTGGATATCACGTCTCATGCTATAGGAAGGTTCTTAGGTTTGGTATTAGAAGCATTGAGATATCACATCTCATGCTATAGGAAGGGTCTCAGTATTGGAATGGGAAGGAGTTGGATATCACATCTCATGCTACAGGAAGGGTCTCAGGTTTGGAATGGGAAGGAATTGGATATCACATCTCATGTTATAGGAAGGATCTCAGGTCTGGTATTAGAAGCATTGTGATATCACATCTCATGCCATAGGAATGGTCTCAGGATTGGAATGGGAAGGAGTTGGATATTACATTCTTGCTATAGGAAGGGTCTCAGGTTTGGAACGGGAAGGAGTTGGATATCACATCTCATGCTTTAAGAAGGGTCTCAGTTTTGGTATTAGAAGCATTGAGATATCACATCTCATGCTCTAGGAAGGGTCTCAGGATTGGAATGGGAAGGAGTTGGATATCACATCTCATGCTATAGGAAGGGTCTCAGGTTTGGTATTACAAGCATTGCGATATTACATCTCATGCTATAGGAAGGGTCTCAGGTTTGGAATGGGGAGGATTTGTATATCACATCTCTTGCTATAGGAAGGGCCTCAGGTTTGGTATGAGAAACATTGAGATATCACATCTCATGGTATAGGAAGGATCTCAGGATTGGAATGGGAAGGAGTTGGATATCACATCTCATGTTATAGGAAGGATATCAGGTTTGGTATTAGAAGCATTGAGATATCACATCTCATGCTATAGGAAGGGTCTCTGTTTTGGGATGGGATGGAGTTGGAGATAACATCTCATGCTATATGAAGGGTCTCAGGTTTGGTATTAGAAGCTTTGAGATATCACATCTCTGCTATCGGAAGGGTCT
This sequence comes from Ambystoma mexicanum, assembly GCF_040938575.1. Classification (NCBI taxonomy): domain Eukaryota; kingdom Metazoa; phylum Chordata; class Amphibia; order Caudata; family Ambystomatidae; genus Ambystoma; species Ambystoma mexicanum. The sequence goes on from NW_027182501.1 coordinate 803,681, forward strand.
CGGGATTGGAATGGTAAGGAGTTTATATATCACATCTCATGTTATAGGAAGGATATCATGTTTGGTATTAGAAGCATTGAGATATCACATCTCATGCTATAGGAAGGATCTCATGATTGGAATGGGAAGGACTTGGATATCACATCTCATGCTATAGGGAGGGTCTCAGGTTTGATATTAGAAGCATTGAGATATCACATCTCATGCTATCGGAAGGGTCTCAGGATTGGAATGGGAAGGAGTTGGATATCACATCTCATGCTAAAGGAAGGGTCTCAGGCTTGGAAGGGGAAGGATTTGGATATCACATCTCATGTTGTAGGACGGGTCTCAGGTTTGGTACTACAAGCATTGAGATATCACATCTCATGGTATAGGAAGGGTCTCAGGATTGGAATGGGAAGGAGTTGGATATCACATCTCAAGCTATAGGAAGGGTCTCAGGATTGCAATGGGAAGGAGTTTGATATCACATCTCATGCCATAGGAAGGGTTCTCAGTTTTGGTAGAAGCATTGAGAAATGACATCTCATGCTATCGGAAGGGTCTCAGGATTGGATTGGGAAGGAGTTGGATATCCCATCTCATGCTATATGAAGGGTGTCAGGTTTGGTATTAGAAGCATTGAGATATCACATCTCGTGCTATAGGAAGGGCCTCAGGATTGGAATGGGAAGGAGTAGGATATAACATCTCATGCTATAGGAAGGGTCTCAGGTTTGGTATTAGAAGCATTGAGATATCAATTCTCATGGTATAGGAAGGGTCTCAGAATTGGAATGGGAAGGAGTTGGATATCACATCCATGTTATAGGAAGGGTCTCAGGATTGGAATGCGAAGGATTTGGATATCACATCTCTTGCTATAGGAAGGGTCTCAGGTTTTTTATTAGACACATTGAGATATCACATCTCATGCTAAAGGAAGGGTTTCAGGATTCGAATGGGAAGGATTTGGATATCATATCTCATGTTATAGGACGGGTCCCAGGTTTGGTATTAGAAGCACTGAGATATCACATCTCATGCTATCAGAAGGGTCTCAGGATTGGAATGGGAAGGAGTTGGATATCACATCTCATGCTAAAGGGAGGGTCTCAGGTTTGGAAGGGGAAGGATTTGGATATCACATCTCATGTTATCGGAAGGATCTCAGGTTTGGTATTAGAAGCATTGAGATATCACATCTCATGCTATAGGAAGGGTCTCAGGATTGGAATGGGAAGGAGATGGATATCACATCTCATGCTAAAGGAAGGGTCTCATGTTTGGTAGAAGCATTGAGATATCACATCTCATGCTATAGGAAGGGTCTCCGGATTGGAATGGGAAGTAGTTGTATATGACATCTCATGCCATAGGAAGGGTAGCACATATGCTATAGGAAGGGTCTCAGGTTTGGAACACGGGAAGGAGTTGGATATCACATCTCATGCTTTAAGAAGGGTCTCAGTTTTGGTATTAGAAGCATTGAGATATCACATCTCATGCTATAGGAAGGGTCTCAGGATTGGAATGGGAACGAGTTGGAAATCACATCTCATGCTATAGGAAGGGTCTCAGGATTGGATTGGGAAGGAGTCGGATATCACATCCCATGCTATAGGAAAGGTCTCAGGTTTGGAATGGGAATGATTTGTATATCACATCTCTTGCTATAGGAAGGCCCTCAGGTTTGGTATCAGAAACATTGAGATATCACATCTCATGGTATAGGAAGGATCTCAGTATTGGAATGGAAAGGGGTTGGATATCACATCTCATGTTATAGGAAGGATATCAGGTTTGGTATTAGAAGCATTGAGATATCACATCTCATGCTATAGGAAGGGTCTCAGGATTGGAATGGGAAGGAGTTGGATATCACATCTCATGCTATAGGAAGGGTCTCAGGTTTGGTAGAAGCATTGAGATATCACATCTCATGCTATAGGAAGGGTCTCAGGATTGGAATGGGAAGGAGTAGTATATGACATCTCATGCCATAGGAAGGGTCTCAGGTTTGGTATAAGCATTGAGATATCACATCTCTGCTATCGGAAGGGTCTCGGGATTGGAATGGGAAGGAGTTGGATATTACATTCTTGCTATAGGAAGGGTCTCAGGTTTGGAACGGGAAGGAGTTGGATATCCCATCTCATGTCATAGGAAGGATCTCAGGTTTGCTATTAGAAGCACTGAGATATCACATCTCATGCTATAGGAATGGTCTCAGGATTGGAATGGGAAGGAGTTGGATATTACATTCTTGCTATAGGAAGGGTCTCAGGTTTGGAACGGGAAGGAGTTGGATATCACATCTCATGCTTTAAGAAGGGTCTCAGTTTTGGTATTAGAAGCATTGAGATATCACATCTCATGCTATAGGAAGGGTCTCAGGATTGGAATGGGAAGGAGTTGGATATCACATCTCATGCTATAGGAAGGGTCTCAGGTTTGGTATTACAAGCATTGCGATATTACATCTCATGCTATAGGAAGGGTCTCAGGTTTGGAATGGGGAGGATTTGTATATCACATCTCTTGCTATAGGAAGGGCCTCAGGTTTGGTATGAGAAACATTGAGATATCACATCTCATGGTATAGGAAGGATCTCAGGATTGGAATTGGAAGGAGTTGGATATCACATCTCATGTTATAGGAAGGATATCAGGTTTGGTATTAGAAGCATTGAGATATCACATCTCATGCTATAGGAAGGGTCTCTGTTTTGGGATGGGAAGGAGTTGGAGCTAACATCTCATGCTATATGAAGGGTCTCAGGTTTGGTATTAGAAGCTTTGAGATATCACATTTCATACTATAGGAAGGGTCTCTGGTTTGGGATGGGAAGGAGTTGGATATCACATCTCATGCTATAACAAGGGTCTCAGGTTTGGTATTAGAAGCATTGAGATATCACATCTCATGCTATAGGAAGGGTCTCAGGTTTGGAATGGGAAGGAGTTGGATATCACATCTCAGGCTATAGGAAGGATCTCAGGTTTGGAATGAGAAGGAGTTGGATATCACATATCATGTTATATGAAGGCTCTCAGGTTTGGTATTAGAAGCATTGAGATATCACATCTCATGCTATAGTAAGGGTCTCAGGATTGGCATGGGAAGGAGTTTGATATCACATCTCATGCTAAAGGAAGGGTCTCCGGTTTGGAATGGGAAGGAGTTGGATATCACATCTCATGTTATAGGAAGGATCTCAGGTTTGGTATTAGAAACATTGAGATAACACATCTCATGCTATAGGAAGGGTCTCAGGATTGAAATGGGAAGGAGTTGGATATCACATCTCATGCTATCGTAAGGGTCTCAGGATTGGAATAGGAAGGAGTTGGATATCCCATCTCATGCTTTAAGAAGGGTCTCAGGTTTGGTATTAGAAGCATTGAGATATCACATCTCATGCTATAGGAAGGGTCTAAGGATTGGAATGGGAAGGAGTTGGATATCACACATGCTATAGGAAGGGTCTCAGGTTTGGTATTACAAGCATTGTGATATTACATATCATGCTATAGGAAGGGTCTCAGGATTGGATTGGGAAGGAGTTGGATATCACATCTGATGCTATAGGAAAGGTCTCAGGTTTGGAATGGGAAGGATTTGTACATCACATCTCTTGCTATAGGAAGGGCCTCAGGTTTGGTATGAGAAACATTGAAATATCACATCTCATGGTATAGGAAGGATCTCAGGATTGGAATGTGAAGGAGTTGGATATCACATCTCGTGTTATAGGAAGGATATCAAGTTTGGTATTAGAAGCATTGAGATATCACATCTCATGCTATAGGAAGGGTCTCAGGTTTGGTAGAAGCATTGAGATATCACATCTCATGCTATAGGAAGGGTCTCAGGATTGGAATGGGAAGGAGTAGTATATGACCTCTCATGCCATAGGAAGGGTCTCAGGTTTGGTACAAGCATTGAGATATCACATCTCTGCTATCGGAAGGGTCTCAGGTTTGGAAAGGGAAGGAGTTGGATATCACGTCTCATGCTATAGGAAGGTTCTTAGGTTTGGTATTAGAAGCATTGAGATATCACATCTCATGCTATAGGAAGGGTCTCAGTATTGGAATGGGAAGGAGTTGGATATCACATCTCATGCTACAGGAAGGGTCTCAGGTTTGGAATGGGAAGGAATTGGATATCACATCTCATGTTATAGGAAGGATCTCAGGTCTGGTATTAGAAGCATTGTGATATCACATCTCATGCCATAGGAATGGTCTCAGGATTGGAATGGGAAGGAGTTGGATGTTACATTCTTGCTATAGGAAGGGTCTCAGGTTTGGAACGGGAAGGAGTTGGATATCACATCTCATGCTTTAAGAAGGGTCTCAGTTTTGGTATTAGAAGCATTGAGATATCACATCTCATGCTCTAGGAAGGGTCTCAGGATTGGAATGGGAAGGAGTTGGATATCACATCTCATGCTATAGGAAGGGTCTCAGGTTTGGTATTACAAGCATTGCGATATTACATCTCATGCTATAGGAAGGGTCTCAGGTTTGGAATGGGGAGGATTTGTATATCACATCTCTTGCTATAGGAAGGGCCTCAGGTTTGGTATGAGAAACATTGAGATATCACATCTCATGGTATAGGAAGGATCTCAGGATTGGAATGGGAAGGAGTTGGATATCACATCTCATGTTATAGGAAGGATATCAGGTTTGGTATTAGAAGCATTGAGATATCACATCTCATGCTATAGGAAGGGTCTCTGTTTTGGGATGGGATGGAGTTGGAGATAACATCTCATGCTATATGAAGGGTCTCAGGTTTGGTATTAGAAGCTTTGAGATATCACATCTCTGCTATCGGAAGGGTCTCGGGATTGGAATGGTAAGGAGTTTATATATCACATCTCATGTTATAGGAAGGATATCATGTTTGGTATTAGAAGCATTGAGATATCACATCTCATGCTATAGGAAGGATCTCATGATTGGAATGGGAAGGACTTGGATATCACATCTCATGCTATAGGGAGGGTCTCAGGTTTGATATTAGAAGCATTGAGATATCACATCTCATGCTATCGGAAGGGTCTCAGGATTGGAATGGGAAGGAGTTGGATATCACATCTCATGCTAAAGGAAGGGTCTCAGGCTTGGAAGGGGAAGGATTTGGATATCACATCTCATGTTGTAGGACGGGTCTCAGGTTTGGTACTACAAGCATTGAGATATCACATCTCATGGTATAGGAAGGGTCTCAGGATTGGAATGGGAAGGAGTTGGATATCACATCTCAAGCTATAGGAAGGGTCTCAGGATTGCAATGGGAAGGAGTTTGATATCACATCTCATGCCATAGGAAGGGTTCTCAGTTTTGGTAGAAGCATTGAGAAATGACATCTCATGCTATCGGAAGGGTCTCAGGATTGGATTGGGAAGGAGTTGGATATCCCATCTCATGCTATATGAAGGGTGTCAGGTTTGGTATTAGAAGCATTGAGATATCACATCTCGTGCTATAGGAAGGGCCTCAGGATTGGAATGGGAAGGAGTAGGATATAACATCTCATGCTATAGGAAGGGTCTCAGGTTTGGTATTAGAAGCATTGAGATATCAATTCTCATGGTATAGGAAGGGTCTCAGAATTGGAATGGGAAGGAGTTGGATATCACATCCATGTTATAGGAAGGGTCTCAGGATTGGAATGCGAAGGATTTGGATATCACATCTCTTGCTATAGGAAGGGTCTCAGGTTTTTTATTAGACACATTGAGATATCACATCTCATGCTAAAGGAAGGGTTTCAGGATTCGAATGGGAAGGATTTGGATATCATATCTCATGTTATAGGACGGGTCCCAGGTTTGGTATTAGAAGCACTGAGATATCACATCTCATGCTATCAGAAGGGTCTCAGGATTGGAATGGGAAGGAGTTGGATATCACATCTCATGCTAAAGGGAGGGTCTCAGGTTTGGAAGGGGAAGGATTTGGATATCACATCTCATGTTATCGGAAGGATCTCAGGTTTGGTATTAGAAGCATTGAGATATCACATCTCATGCTATAGGAAGGGTCTCAGGATTGGAATGGGAAGGAGATGGATATCACATCTCATGCTAAAGGAAGGGTCTCATGTTTGGTAGAAGCATTGAGATATCACATCTCATGCTATAGGAAGGGTCTCCGGATTGGAATGGGAAGTAGTTGTATATGACATCTCATGCCATAGGAAGGGTAGCACATATGCTATAGGAAGGGTCTCAGGTTTGGAACACGGGAAGGAGTTGGATATCACATCTCATGCTTTAAGAAGGGTCTCAGTTTTGGTATTAGAAGCATTGAGATATCACATCTCATGCTATAGGAAGGGTCTCAGGATTGGAATGGGAACGAGTTGGAAATCACATCTCATGCTATAGGAAGGGTCTCAGGATTGGATTGGGAAGGAGTCGGATATCACATCCCATGCTATAGGAAAGGTCTCAGGTTTGGAATGGGAATGATTTGTATATCACATCTCTTGCTATAGGAAGGCCCTCAGGTTTGGTATCAGAAACATTGAGATATCACATCTCATGGTATAGGAAGGATCTCAGTATTGGAATGGAAAGGGGTTGGATATCACATCTCATGTTATAGGAAGGATATCAGGTTTGGTATTAGAAGCATTGAGATATCACATCTCATGCTATAGGAAGGGTCTCAGGATTGGAATGGGAAGGAGTTGGATATCACATCTCATGCTATAGGAAGGGTCTCAGGTTTGGTAGAAGCATTGAGATATCACATCTCATGCTATAGGAAGGGTCTCAGGATTGGAATGGGAAGGAGTAGTATATGACATCTCATGCCATAGGAAGGGTCTCAGGTTTGGTATAAGCATTGAGATATCACATCTCTGCTATCGGAAGGGTCTCGGGATTGGAATGGGAAGGAGTTGGATATTACATTCTTGCTATAGGAAGGGTCTCAGGTTTGGAACGGGAAGGAGTTGGATATCCCATCTCATGTCATAGGAAGGATCTCAGGTTTGCTATTAGAAGCACTGAGATATCACATCTCATGCTATAGGAATGGTCTCAGGATTGGAATGGGAAGGAGTTGGATATTACATTCTTGCTATAGGAAGGGTCTCAGGTTTGGAACGGGAAGGAGTTGGATATCACATCTCATGCTTTAAGAAGGGTCTCAGTTTTGGTATTAGAAGCATTGAGATATCACATCTCATGCTATAGGAAGGGTCTCAGGATTGGAATGGGAAGGAGTTGGATATCACATCTCATGCTATAGGAAGGGTCTCAGGTTTGGTATTACAAGCATTGCGATATTACATCTCATGCTATAGGAAGGGTCTCAGGTTTGGAATGGGGAGGATTTGTATATCACATCTCTTGCTATAGGAAGGGCCTCAGGTTTGGTATGAGAAACATTGAGATATCACATCTCATGGTATAGGAAGGATCTCAGGATTGGAATTGGAAGGAGTTGGATATCACATCTCATGTTATAGGAAGGATATCAGGTTTGGTATTAGAAGCATTGAGATATCACATCTCATGCTATAGGAAGGGTCTCTGTTTTGGGATGGGAAGGAGTTGGAGATAACATCTCATGCTATATGAAGGGTCTCAGGTTTGGTATTAGAAGCTTTGAGATGTCACATTTCATACTATAGGAAGGGTCTCTGGTTTGGGATGGGAAGGAGTTGGATATCACATCTCATGCTATAACAAGGGTCTCAGGTTTGGTATTAGAAGCATTGAGATATCACATCTCATGCTATAGGAAGGGTCTCAGGTTTGGAATGGGAAGGAGTTGGATATCACATCTCAGGCTATAGGAAGGATCTCAGTTTTGGAATGAGAAGGAGTTGGATATCACATATCATGTTATATGAAGGCTCTCAGGTTTGGTATTAGAAGCATTGAGATATCACATCTCATGCTATAGTAAGGGTCTCAGGATTGGCATGGGAAGGAGTTTGATATCATATCTCATGCTAAAGGAAGGGTCTCCGGTTTGGAATGGGAAGGAGTTGGATATCACATCTCATGTTACAGGAAGGATCTCAGGTTTGGTATTAGAAACTTTGAGATAACACATCTCATGCTATAGGAAGGGTCTCAGGATTGAAATGGGAAAGAGTTGGATATCACATCTCATGCTATCGTAAGGGTCTCAGGATTGGAATAGGAAGGAGTTGGATATCCCATCTCATGCTTTAAGAAGGGTCTCAGGTTTGGTATTAGAAGCATTGAGATATCACATCTCATGCTATAGGAAGGGTCTAAGGATTGGAATGGGAAGGAGTTGGATATCACACATGCTATAGGAAGGGTCTCAGGTTTGGTATTACAAGCATTGTGATATTACATCTCATGCTATAGGAAGGGTCTCAGGATTGGATTGGGAAGGAGTTGGATATCACATCTGATGCTATAGGAAGGGTCTCAGGTTTGGAATGGGAAGGATTTGTACATCACATCTCTTGCTATAGGAAGGGCCTCAGGTTTGGTATGAGAAACATTGAAATATCACATCTCATGGTATAGGAAGGATCTCAGGATTGGAATGTGAAGGAGTTGGATATCACATCTCGTGTTATAGGAAGGATATCAAGTTTGGTATTAGAAGCATTGAGATATCACATCTCATGCTATAGGAAGGGTCTCAGGTTTGGTAGAAGCATTGAGATATCACATCTCATGCTATAGGAAGGGTCTCAGGATTGGAATGGGAAGGAGTAGTATATGACCTCTCATGCCATAGGAATGGTCTCAGGTTTGGTACAAGCATTGAGATATCACATCTCTGCTATCGGAAGGGTCTCAGGTTTGGAAAGGGAAGGAGTTGGATATCACGTTCCATGCTATAGGAAGGTTCTCAGGTTTGGTATTAGAAGCATTGAGATATCACATCTCATGCTATAGGAAGGGTCTCAGTATTGGAATGGGAAGGAGTTGGATATCACATCTCATGCTACAGGAAGGGTCTCAGGTTTGGAATGGGAAGGAATTGGATATCACATCTCATGTTATAGGAAGGATCTCAGGTCTGGTATTAGAAGCATTGTGATATCACATCTCATGCCATAGGAAGGGTCTCAGGTTTGGAGTGGGAAGGAGTTGGATATCACATCTCATGCTATAGGAAGGGTCTCAGGTTTGGTAGAAGCATTGAGATATCACATATCATGCTATAGGAAGGGTGTCCGGATTGGAATGGGTAGTAGTTGTATATTACATCTCATGCCATAGGAAGGGTCTCAGGTTTGGTATAAGCATTGAGATATCACATCTCTGCTATCGGAAGGGTCTCAGGATTGGAATGGGAAGGAGTTGGATATCCCATCTCATGTTATAGGAAGGGTCTCAGGTTTGGTATTAGAAGCATTGAGATATCACATCTCATGCTATAGGAAAGGTCTCAGGATTGGGATGGGAAGTAGTTGTATATTACATCTCATGCCATAGGAAGGGTCTCAGGTTTGGTATAAGCATTGAGATATCACATCTCTGCTATCGGAAGGGTCTCAGGATTGGAATGGGAAGGAGTTGGATATCCCATCTCATGTTATAGGACGGGTCTCAGGTGTGGTATTAGAAGGATTGAGATATCACATTGCATGCTGTAGGAAGGGTCTCAGGTTTGGAATGGGAAGGAATTGGATATCACATCTCATGTCATAGGAAGGATCTCAGGTTTGCTATTAGAAGCATTGAGATATTACTTCTCAAGCTATAGGAAGGGTCTCAGGTTTGGAAAGGGAAGGATTTGGATTTCACATCTCATGTTGTAGGATGGTTCTCATGTTTGGTTTTAGAAGCATTGAGATATCACATCTCATGCTATCGGAAGGGTCTCAGGTTTGGAAAGGGAAGGATTTGGATTTCACATATGTTATAGGATGGTTCTCGGTTTGGTTTTAGAAGCAGTAAGATATCACATCTCATGCTATAGGAAGGGTCTCAGGTTTGGAATGGGAAGGAGTTGGATACAAATCTCATGTTATAGGAAGGATGTCAGGTTTGGTATTAGAAGCATTGAGATATCACATATCATGCTATAGGAAAGGTCTCAGGATTGGAATGGGAAGGAGTTGGATATCACATCACATGCTAAAGGAAAGGTCTCAGGTTTGGAAGGGGAAGGATTTGGATCTCACATATGTTTTAGGACGGGTGTCAGGTTTGGTATTAGAAGCATTGAGATATCACATCTCATGGTATAGGAAGGGTCTCAGGATTGGAATGGGAAGGAGTTGGATAGCACATCTCAAGCTATCTCAGGATTGGAATGGGAAGGAGTTTGATATCACATCTCAAGCTATAGGAAGGGTCTCAGGTTTGGAAAGGGAATGATTTGGATTTCACATGTTACAGGATAGTTCTCATGTTTGGTTTTAGAAGCATTGAGATATCACATCTCATGTTATAGGAAGGATCTCAGGTTTGGTATTAGAAGCATTGAGATATCACATCTCATGCTATAGGAAGGGTCTCAGGTTTGGAATGGGAAGGAGTTGGATATCACATCTCATGCTATAGGAAGGATCTCAGGTTTGGTGTTAGAAGCATTGAGATATCAGATCTCATGCTATCGGAAGGATCTCAGGTTTGGTATTAGAAGCATTGAGATATCACATCTCATGCTACCAGAAGGGTCTCAGGATTGGAATGGGAAGGAGTCGGATATCACATCTCATGCTAAAGGGAGGGTTTCAGGTTTGGAAGTGGAAGGATTTGGATATCACATCTCATGTTATAGGAAGATCTCAGGTTTGGTATTAGAAGCATTGAGATATCACATCTCATGCTATCGGAAGGATCTCAGGTTTGGTATTAGAAGCATTGAGATATCACATCTCATGCTATAGGAAGGGTCTCAGGATTGGAATGGGAAGGAGTTGGATATCACATCTCATGCTATAGGAAGGGTCTCAGGTTTGGTATTACAAACATTGTGATATTACATCTCATGCTATAGGAAGGGTTTCAGGATTGGATTGGGAAGGAGTTGGATATCACATCTCATGCTATAGGAAGGGTCTCAGGTTTGGAATGGGAAGGATTTGTACATCACATCTCTTGCTATAGGAAGGGCCTCAGGTTTGGTAAGAGAAACATTAAGATATCACATCTCATGCTATCGGAAGGGTCTCAGGATTGGAATGGGAAGGAGTTGGATATCACATCTCAAGCTATCTCAGGATTGGAATGGGAAGGAGTTTGATATCACATCTCAAGCTATAGGAAGGGTCTCAAGTTTGGAAGGGGAAGGATTTGGATTTCACATCTGATGTTTTAGGACGGGTCTCAGGTTTGGTATTAGAAACATTGAGATATCACATCTCATGGTATAGGAAGGGTTTCAGGATTGGAATGGGAAGGAGTTGGATATCACATCTCATGCAATAGGAAGGGTCTCAGGTTTGATAGAAGCATTGAGATATCACATCTCATGCTATAGGAAGGGTCATAGGATTGGAATGGGAAGGAGTTGGATATCACATCTCATGCCATAGGAAGAGTCTCAGGTTTGGTATAAGCATTGAGATATCACATCTCTGCTATCGTAGGGGTCTCAGGATTGGAATAGGAAGGAGTTGGATATCCCATCTCATGCTTTAAGAAGGGTCTCAGGTTTGGTATTAGAAGCATTGAGATATCACATCTCATGCTATAGGAAGGGTCTAAGGATTGGAATGGGAAGGAGTTGGATATCACATCTTATGCTATAGGAAGGGTCTCAGGTTTGGAATTACAAGCATTGTGATATTATATCTCATGCTATAGGAAGGGTCTCAGGATTGGATTGGGAAGGAGTTGGATATCACATCTCATGCTATAGGAAGGGTCTCAGGTTTGGAATGGGAAGGGTTTGTACATCACATCTCTTGCTATAGGAAGGGCCTCAGGTTTGGTATGAGAAACATTGAGATATCACATCTCATGTTATAGGAAGGATATCAGGTTTGGTATTAGAAGCATTGAGATATCACATCTCATGATATAGGAAGGGTCTCAGGATTGGAATGGGAAGGAGTTGGATATCACATCTCATGCTATAGGAAGGGTCTCAGGTTTGGTAGAAGCATTGAGATATCACATCTCATGCTATAGGAAGGGTCTCCGGATTGGAATGGGAAGTAGTTGTATATGACATCTCATGCCATAGGAAGGGTAGCACATATGCTATAGGAAGGGTCTCAGGTTTGGAACACGGGAAGGAGTTGGATATCACATCTCATGCTTTAAGAAGGGTCTCAGTTTTGGTATTAGAAGCATTGAGATATCACATCTCATGCTATAGGAAGGGTCTCAGGATTGGAATGGGAACGAGTTGGATATCACATCTTATGCTATAGGAAGGGTCTCAGGATTGGATTGGGAAGGAGTCAGATATCACATCCCATGCTATAGGAAAGGTCTCAGGTTTGGAATGGGAATGATTTGTATTTCACATCTCTTGCTATAGGAAGGGCCTCAGGTTTGGTATCAGAAACATTGAGATATCACATCTCATGGTATAGGAAGGATCTCAGTATTGGAATGGAAAGGGGTTGGATATCACATCTCATGTTATAGGAAGGATATCAGGTTTGGTATTAGAAGCATTGAGATATCACATCTCATGCTATAGGAAGGGTCTCAGGATTGGAATGGGAAGGAGTTGGATATCACATCTCATGCTATAGGAAGGGTCTCAGGTTTGGTAGAAGCATTAAGATATCACATCTCATGCTATAGTAAGGGTCTCAGGATTGGAATGGGAAGGAGTAGTATATGACATCTCATGCCATAGGAAGGGTCTCAGGTTTGGTATAAGCATTGAGATATCACATCTCTGCTATCGGAAGGGTCTCGGGATTGGAATGGGAAGGAGTTGGATATTACATTCTTGCTATAGGAAGGGTCTCAGGTTTGGAACGGGAAGGAGTTGGATATCCCATCTCATGTCATAGGAAGGATCTCAGGTTTGCTATTAGAAGCACTGAGATATCACATCTCATGCTATAGGAATGGTCTCAGGATTGGAATGGGAAGGAGTTGGATATTACATTCTTGCTATAGGAAGGGTCTCAGGTTTGGAACGGGAAGGAGTTGGATATCACATCTCATGCTTTAAGAAGGGTCTCAGTTTTGGTATTAGAAGCATTGAGATATCACATCTCATGCTCTAGGAAGGGTCTCAGGATTGGAATGGGAAGGAGTTGGATATCACATCTCATGCTATAGGAAGGGTCTCAGGTTTGGTATTACAAGCATTGCGATATTACATCTCATGCTATAGGAATGGTCTCAGGTTTGGAATGGGGAGGATTTGTATATCACATCTCTTGCTATAGGAAGGGCCTCAGGTTTGGTATGAGAAACATTGAGATATCACATCTCATGGTATAGGAAGGATCTCAGGATTGGAATGGGAAGGAGTTGGATATCACATCTCATGTTATAGGAAGGATATCAGGTTTGGTATTAGAAGCATTGAGATATCACATCTCATGCTATAGGAAGGGTCTCTGTTTTGGGATGGGAAGGAGTTGGAGATAACATCTCATGCTATATGAAGGGTCTCAGGTTTGGTATTAGAAGCTTTGAGATATCACATTTCATACTATAGGAAGGGTCTCTGGTTTGGGATGGGAAGGAGTTGGATATCACATCTCATGCTATAACAAGGGTCTCAGGTTTGGTATTAGAAGCATTGAGATATCACATCTCATGCTATAGGAAGGGTCTCAGGTTTGGAATGGGAAGGAGTTGGATATCACATATCATGTATATGAAGGCTCTCAGGTTTGGTATTAGAAGCATTGAGATATCACATCTCATGCTATAGTAAGGGTCTCAGGATTGGCATGGGAAGGAGTTTGATATCACATCTCATGCTAAAGGAAGGGTCTCCGGTTTGGAATGGGAAGGAGTTGGATATCACATCTCATGTTATAGGAAGGATCTCAGGTTTGGTATTAGAAACATTGAGATAACACATCTCATGCTATAGGAAGGGTCTCAGGATTGAAATGGGAAGGAGTTGGATATCACATCTCATGCTATCATAAGGGTCTCAGGATTGGAATAGGAAGGAGTTGGATATCCCATCTCATGCTTTAAGAAGGGTCTCAGGTTTGGTATTAGAAGCATTGAGATATCACATCTCATACTATAGGAAGGGTCTAAGGATTGGAATGGGAAGGAGTTGGATATCACACATGCTATAGGAAGGGTCTCAGGTTTGGTATTACAAGCATTGTGATATTACATCTCATGCTATAGGAAGGGTCTCAGGTTTGGAATGGGAAGGATTTGTACATCACATCTCTTGCTATAGGAAGGGCCTCAGGTTTGGTATGAGAAACATTGAAATATCACATCTCATGGTATAGGAAGGATCTCAGGATTGGAATGTGAAGGAGTTGGATATCACATCTCGTGTTATAGGAAGGATATCAAGTTTGGTATTAGAAGCATTGAGATATCACATCTCATGCTATAGGAAGGGTCTCAGGTTTGGTAGAAGCATTGAGATATCACATCTCATGCTATAGGAAGGGTCTCAGGATTGGAATGGGAAGGAGTAGTATATGACCTCTCATGCCATAGGAAGGGTCTCAGGTTTGGTACAAGCATTGAGATATCACATCTCTGCTATCGGAAGGGTCTCAGGTTTGGATTGGGAAGGAGTTGGATATCACATCTGATGCTATAGGAAAGGTCTCAGGTTTGGAATGGGAAGGATTTGTACATCACATCTCTTGCTATAGGAAGGGCCTCAGGTTTGGTATGAGAAACATTGAAATATCACATCTCATGGTATAGGAAGGATCTCAGGATTGGAATGTGAAGGAGTTGGATATCACATCTCGTGTTATAGGAAGGATATCAAGTTTGGTATTAGAAGCATTGAGATATCACATCTCATGCTATAGGAAGGGTCTCAGGTTTGGTAGAAGCATTGAGATATCACATCTCATGCTATAGGAAGGGTCTCAGGATTGGAATGGGAAGGAGTAGTATATGACCTCTCATGCCATAGGAAGGGTCTCAGGTTTGGTACAAGCATTGAGATATCACATCTCTGCTATCGGAAGGGTCTCAGGTTTGGAAAGGGAAGGAGTTGGATATCACGTCTCATGCTATAGGAAGGTTCTCAGGTTTGGTATTAGAAGCATTGAGATATCACATCTCATGCTATAGGAAGGGTCTCAGTATTGGAATGGGAAGGAGTTGGATATCAAATCTCATGCTACAGGAAAGGTCTCAGGTTTGGAATAGGAAGGAATTGGATATTGCATCTCATGTTATAGGAAGGATCTCAGGTCTGGTATTAGAAGCATTGTGATATCACATCTCATGCCATAGGAAGGGTCTCAGGTTTGGAGTGGGAAGGAGTTGGATATCACATCTCATGCTATAGGAAGGGTCTCAGGTTTGGTAGAAGCATTGAGATATCACATCTCATGCTATAGGAAGGGTCTCCGGATTGGAATGGGTAGTAGTTGTATATTACATCTCATGCCATAGGAAGGGTCTCAGGTTTGGTATAAGCATTGAGATATCACATCTCTGCTATCGGAAGGGTCTCAGGATTGGAATGGGAAGGAGTTGGATATCCCATCTCATGTTATAGGAAGGGTCTCAGGTTTGGTATTAGAAGCATTGAGATATCACATCTCATGCTATAGGAAAGGTCTCAGGATTGGGATGGGAAGGACTTGGATATCTCATCTCATGTTATAGGACGGGTCTCAGGTGTGGTATTAGAAGGATTGAGATATCACATCGCATGCTGTAGGAAGGGTCTCAGGTTTGGAATGGGAAGGAATTGGATATCACATCTCATGTCATAGGAAGGATCTCAGGTTTGCTATTAGAAGCATTGAGATATCACTTCTCATGCTATAGGAATGGTCTCAGGATTGGAATGGGAAGGAGTTGGATATTACATTCTTGCTATATGAAGGGTCTCAGGTTTGGAATGGGAAGGAGTTGGATGTCACATATGCTATAGGAAGGGTCTCAGGTTTGGAACGGGAAGTAGTTGGATATCACATCTCATGCTTTAAGAAGGGTCTCAGTTTTGGTATTAAAAGCATTGAGATATCACATCTCATGCTATAGGAAGGGTCTCAGGATTGGAATGGGAAGGAGTTGGATATCACATCTCATGCTATAGGAATGGTCTCAGGTTTGGTATTACAAGCATTGTGATATTACATCTCATGCTATAGGAAGGGTCTCAGGATTGGATTGGGAAAGAGTCGGATATCACATCTCATGCTATAGGAAGGGTCTCAGGTTTGGAATGGGAAGGATTTGTATATCACATCTCTTGCTATAGGAAGGGCCTCAGGTTTGGTATGAGAAACATTGAGATATCACATCTCATGGTATAGGAAGGATCTCAGTATTGGAATGGAAAGGAGTTGGATATCACATCTCATGTTATAGGAAGGATATCAGGTTTGGTATTAGAAGCATTGAGACATCACATCTCATGCTATAGGAAGGGTCTCAGGATTGGAATGGGAAGGAGTTGGATATCACATCTCATGCTATAGGAAGGGTCTCAAGTTTGGTAGAAGCATTGAGATATCACATCTCATGCTATAGGAAGGGTCCCAGGATTGGAATGGGAAGCAGTAGTATATGACATCTCATGCCATAGGAAGGGTCTCAGGTTTGGTATAAGCATTGAGATATCACATCTCTGCTATCGGAAGGGTCTCGGGATTGGAATGGTAAGGAGTTTATATATCACATCTCATGTTATAGGAAGGATATCATGTTTGGTATTAGAAGCATTGAGATATCACATCTCATGCTATAGGAAGGATCTCAGGATTGGAATGGGAAGGACTTGGATATCACATCTCATGCTATAGGGAGGGTCTCAGGTTTGATATTAGAAGCATTGAGATATCACATCTCATGCTATCAGAAGGGTCTCAGGATTGGAATGGGAAGGAGTTGGATATCACATCTCATGCTAAAGGAAGGGTCTCAGGCTTGGAAGGGGAAGGATTTGGATATCACATCTCATGTTGTAGGACGGGTCTCAGGTTTGGTACTACAAGCATTGAGATATCACATCTCATGGTATAGGAAGGGTCTCAGGATTGGAATGGGAAGGAGTTGGATATCACATCTCAAGCTATAGGAAGGGTCTCAGGATTGGAATGGGAAGGAGTTTGATATCACATCTCATGCCATAGGAAGGGTCTCAGTTTTGGTAGAAGCATTGAGAAATGACATCTCATGCTATCGGAAGGGTCTCAGGATTGGATTGGGAAGGAGTTGGATATCCCATCTCATGCTATATGAAGGGTGTCAGGTTTGGTATTAGAAGCATTGAGATATCACATCTCGTGCTATAGGAAGGGTCTCAGGATTGGAATGGGAAGGAGTAGGATATCACATCTCATGCTATAGGAAGGGTCTCAGGTTTGGTATTAGAAGCATTGAGATATCAATTCTCATGGTATAGGAAGGGTCTCAGAATTGGAATGGGAAGGAGTTGGATATCACATCCATGTTATAGGAAGGGTCTCAGGATTGGAATGCGAAGGATTTGGATATCACATCTCTTGCTATAGGAAGGGTCTCAGGTTTTTTATTAGACACATTGAGATATCACATCTCATGCTAAAGGAAGGGTTTCAGGATTCGAATGGGAAGGATTTGGATATCATATCTCATGTTATAGGACGGGTCCCAGGTTTGGTATTAGAAGCACTGAGATATCACATCTCATGGTATAGGAAGGGTCTCAGGATTGGAATGGGAAGGAGTTGGATATCCCTTCTCATGCTATAGGAAGGGTCTCAGGTTGGAATGGGAAGGAGTTGGATATCACATCTCATGTTATAGGAAGGGTCTCGGGATTGGAATGGGAAGGATTTGGATATCATATCTCTTGCTATAGGAAGGGTCTCATGTTTTTTATTAGAAACAGAAATATCACATCTCGTGGTATAGGAAGGGTTTCAGGATTGGAATTGGAAGGATTTGGATATCACATCTCATGCTAAAGGAAGGGTCTCAGGTTTGGAAGGGGAAGGAGTAGGATATCACATCTCATGCTAAAGGAAGGGTCTCAGGTTTGATAGAAGCATTGAAATATTACAGCTCATGCTATAGGAAGGGTCTCAGGATTGGAATGGGAAGGAGTTGGATATCACATCTCATGCTAAAGGAAGGGTCTCAGGTTTGATAGAAGCATTGAGATATCACATCTCATGCTATAGGAAGGGTCTCAGGTTTGGTATAAGCATTGAGATATCACATCTCTGCTATCGGAAGGGTCTCAGGATAGGAATGGGAAGGACTTAGATATCACATCTCATGCTATAGGGAGGGTCTCAGTTTTGATATTAGAAGCATTGAGATATCACATCTCATGCTATCGGAAGGGTCTCAGGATTGGAATGGGAAGGAGTTGGATATCACATCTCAAGCTATCTCAGGATTGGAATGGGAAGGAGTTTGATATCACATCTCAAGCTATAGGAAGGGTCTCAGGTTTGGAAGGGGAAGGATTTGGATCTCACATCTCATGTTTTAGGACGGGTCTCAGGTTTGGTATTAGAAGCATTGAGATATCACATCTCATGGTATAATAAGGGTCTCAGGATTGGAATGGGAAGGAGTTTGATATCACATCTCAAGCTATAGGAAGGGTCTCAGGTTTGGGAAGTGAAGGATTTGGATAGCACATCTCATGTTATAGGATGGTTCTCATGTTTGGTTTTAGAAGCATTGAGATATCACATCTCATGCTATAGGAAAGGTCTCAGGATTGGGATGGGAAGGACTTGGATATCTCATCTCATGTTATAGGACGGGTCTCAGGTGTGGTATTAGAAGGATTGAGATATCACATCGCATGCTGTAGGAAGGGTCTCAGGTTTGGAATGGGAAGGAATTGGATATCACATCTCATGTCATAGGAAGGATCTCAGGTTTGCTATTAGAAGCATTGAGATATCACTTCTCATGCTATAGGAATGGTCTCAGGATTGGAATGGGAAGGAGTTGGATATTACATTCTTGCTATATGAAGGGTCTCAGGTTTGGAATCGGAAGGAGTTGAATGTCACATATGCTATAGGAAGGGTCTCAGGTTTGGAACGGGAAGCAGTTGGATATCACATCTCATGCTTTAAGAAGGGTCTCAGTTTTGGTATTAGAAGCATTGAGATATCACATCTCATGCTATAGGAAGGGTCTCAGGATTGGAATGGGAAGGAGTTGGATATCACATCTCATGCTATAGGAATGGTCTCAGGTTTGGTATTACAAGCATTGTGATATTACATCTCATGCTATAGGAAGGGTCTCAGGATTGGATTGGGAAAGAGTCGGATATCACATCTCATGCTATAGGAAGGGTCTCAGGTTTGGAATGGGAAGGATTTGTATATCACATCTCTTGCTATAGGAAGGGCCTCAGGTTTGGTATGAGAAACATTGAGATATCACATCTCATGGTATAAGAAGGATCTCAGTATTGGAATGGAAAGGAGTTGGATATCACATCTCATGTTATAGGAAGGGTCTCAAGTTTGGTAGAAGCATTGAGATATCACATCTCATGCTATAGGAAGGGTCTCAGGATTGGAATGGGAAGGAGTTGGATATCACATCTCATGCTATAGGAAGGGTCTCAAGTTTGGTAGAAGCATTGAGATATCACATCTCATGCTATAGGAAGGGTCTCAGGATTGGAATGGGAAGCAGTAGTATATGACATCCCATGCCATAGGAAGGGTCTCAGGTTTGGTATAAGCATTGAGATATCACATCTCTGCTATCGGAAGGGTCTCGGGATTGGAATGGTAAGGAGTTTATATATCACATCTCATGTTATAGGAAGGATATCATGTTTGGTATTAGAAGCATTGAGATATCACATCTCATGCTATAGGAAGGATCTCAGGATTGGAATGGGAAGGACTTGGATATCACATCTCATGCTATAGGGAGGGTCTCAGGTTTGATATTAGAAGCATTGAGATATCACATCTCATGCAATCGGAAGGGTCTCAGGATTGGAATGGGAAGGAGTTGGATATCACATCTCATGCTAAAGGAAGGGTCTCAGGCTTGGAAGGGGAAGGATTTGGATATCACATCTCATGTTGTAGGACGGGTCTCAGGTTTGGTACTACAAGCATTGAGATATCACATCTCATGGTATAGGAAGGTTCTCAGGATTGGAATGGGAAGGAGTTGGATATCACATCTCAAGCTATAGGAAGGGTCTCAGGATTGGAATGGGAAGGAGTTTGATATCACATCTCATGCCATAGGAAGGGTCTCAGTTTTGGTAGAAGCATTGAGAAATGACATCTCATGCTATCGGAAGGGTCTCAGGATTGGATTGGGAAGGAGTTGGATATCCCATCTCATGCTATATGAAGGGTGTCAGGTTTGGTATTAGAAGCATTGAGATATCACATCTCGTGCTATAGGAAGGGTCTCAGGATTGGAATGGGAAGGAGTAGGATATCACATCTCATGCTATAGGAAGGGTCTCAGGTTTGGTATTAGAAGCATTGAGATATCAATTCTCATGGTATAGGAAGGGTCTCAAATATGGAATGGGAAGGAGTTGGATATCACATCCATGTTATAGGAAGGGTCTCAGGATTGGAATGCGAAGGATTTGGATATCACATCTCTTGCTATAGGAAGGGTCTCAGGTTTTTTATTAGACACATTGAGATATCACATCTCATGCTAAAGGAAGGGTTTCAGGATTCGAATGGGAAGGATTTGGATATCATATCTCATGTTATAGGACGGGTCCCAGGTTTGGTATTAGAAGCACTGAGATATCACATCTCATGGTATAGGAAGGGTCTCAGGATTGGAATGGGAAGGAGTTGGATATCCCTTCTCATGCTATAGGAAGGGTCTCAGGTTAGAATGGGAAGGAGTTGGATATCACATCTCATGCTAAAGGAAGGGTCTCAGGTTTGATAGAAGCATTGAAATATTACAGCTCATGCTATAGGAAGGGTCTCAGGATTGGAATGGGAAGGAGTTGGATATCACATCTCATGCTAAAGGAAGGGTCTCAGGTTTGATAGAAACATTGAGATATCACATCTCATGCTATAGGAAGGGTCTCAGGTTTGGTATAAGCATTGAGATATCACATCTCTGCTATCGGAAGGGTCTCAGGATAGGAATGGGACGGACTTGGATATCACATCTCATGCTATAGGGAGGGTCTCAGTTTTGATATTAGAAGCATTGAGATATCACATCTCATGCTATCGGAAGGGTCTCAGGATTGGAATGGGAAGGAGTTGGATATCACATCTCAAGCTATCTCAGGATTGGAATGGGAAGGAGTTTGATATCACATCTCAAGCTATAGGAAGGGTCTCAGGTTTGGAAGGGGAAGGATTTGGATCTCACATCTCATGTTTTAGGACGGGTCTCAGGTTTGGTATTAGAAGCATTGAGATATCACATCTCATGGTATAATAAGGGTCTCAGGATTGGAATGGGAAGGAGTTTGATATCACATCTCAAGCTATAGGAAGGGTCTCAGGTTTGGGAAGGGAAGGATTTGGATAGCACATCTCATGTTATAGGATGGTTCTCATGTTTGGTTTTAGAAGCATTGAGATATCACATCTCATGCTATCGGAAAGGTCTCAGGTTTGGAATGGGAAGGAGTTGGATATCACATCTCATGTTATAGGAAGGATCTCAGGTTTGGTATTAGAGGCATTGAGATATCATATCTCATGCTATATGAAGGGTCTCAGGATTGGAATGTGAAGGATTTGGATATCACATCTCATGCTAAAGGAAGGGTCTCGGGTTTGGCAGAAGCATTGAGATATCACATCTCATGCTATAGGAAGGGTCTCAGGATTGGAATGGGAAGGATTTGGATATCACATCTCATGCCATAGTAAGGGTCTCAGGTTTGGTATAAGCATTGAGATATCACATCTCTGCTATCGGAAGGGTCTCAGGATTGGATTGGGAAGGAGTTGGATATCCCTTCTCATGCTATAGGAAGGGTCTCAGGTTGGAATGGGAAGGAGTTGGATATCACATCTCATGTTATAGGTAGGGTCTCAGGATTGGAATGGGAAGGATTTGGATATCACATCTCTTGCTATAGGAAGGGTCTCAGTTTTTTATTAGAAACATTGAGATATCACATCTCATGCTATAGGAAGGGTTTCAGGATTGGAATGGGAAGGATTTGGATATCACATCTCATGCTAAAGGAAGGGTCTCAGGTTTGGAAGGGGAAGGAGTTGGATATCACAACTCATGGTAAAGGAAGGGTCTCAGGTTTGATAGAAGCATTGAGATATTACAGCTCATGCTATAGGAAGGGTCTCAGGATTGGAATGGGAAGGAGTTGGATATCACATCTCATGCTAAATGAAGGGTCTCAGGTTTGATAGAAGCATTGAGATATCACATCTCATGCTATAGGAAGGGTCTCAGGTTTGGTATAAGCATTGAGATATCACATCTCTGCTATCGGAAGGGTCTCAGGATAGGAATGGGAAGGACTTAGATATCACATCTCATGCTATAGGGAGGGTCTCAGTTTTGATATTAGAAGCATTGAGATATCACATCTCATGCTATCGGAAGGGTCTCAGGATTGGAATGGGAAGGAGTTGGATATCACATCTCAAGCTATCTCAGGATTGGAATGGGAAGGAGTTTGATATCACATCTCAAGCTATAGGAAGGGTCTCAGGTTTGGAAGGGGAAGGATTTGGATCTCACATCTCATGTTTTAGGACGGTCTCAGGTTTGGTATTAGAAGCATTGAGATATTTTCTTTTATTTTTTATTTATTTGCATTTGTTAAGCGCGCTTGCAGCCCGTAAGGCATCGAGGCGCTGTTACAGAGGATACGCAAACTTAGGATTACAGACAGGTGCCAGGAGGGCTCTTAGTTACAGATTGGTAGGCATATATGCAGTGGACGATACAGGTTCAGGTTAAACAAAGAGTCTGGTTTTGATAGCCTTACGGAAGGCTAGGTGGGATTGCATGAGTCTTAGGTGAGGTGGCAGAGCGTTCCAGTGCGTGGCTGCTAGGGTGGGGAAGCTGGAGCCACCAGCGCGCACTTTCCCAGTAGTAGGCGTGACAATTGTGTTGGCATAAGGGGACCTGAGAGGTCTCGTGGCGGTGTGCCTAGTAATTCTGTTGGTCAGGTAAGGAGGGGCAAGTTCGTGAAGGCATTTGTGTGTGAGAGCAAGAGTTTTAAAGACAATTCTCTCTTTGACAGGGAGCCAGTGTGCTTGCCTTCTGATTTCGGAGATATGGTTTCTTCTTGAGGTACCGGTGGCTGCCCTTAGCGCATTGTTCTGGGCTAGCTGCAATTTGGCCAGGTTTTTGCTGGATGTCCCCACGAGAAGGGCATTACAGTAGTCAAGTCTTGACCCGATAATTGCCCTGGCAATCGTGAGGCAATTTTGACGGGCCAAGAAGGCCCTGGCTGCATTGAGGACTTTGGAGTAGTAGGCTGAGGATGCAGCGATAGCATTGACCTGTTTATCCATGGACAGGTCGGAGTCAAGGTAGACTCCGAGTGTCTTAACATGGTTCGAGACCTTGATTGGAATGTTATCAAGTGAGAAGGAGGCGTACTGATCTCCGAGGTTACCCAGAGTGAAGGGTGACCCAATGAGGAGGAGTTCGGTCTTTTCGCTGTTGAGGCACAGCCAATTCTCCGCCATCCAGGATTGGATGGTAGTGTAGATAGAGGTGAGGGTGTTGGAATCTGCTAGGTAGTCGCTCGTGAGTGGGATCAGTACCTGCGTATCGTCAGCATAGTTGGTATATGAAATACCAAGGGAATCCAAGATGCTAAACAGGGGCCTTGTAAAGAGGTTATAGAGTGTTGGGGCGATACAGGATCCCTGAGGGACACCGCAGGTGAGGAGGCTAGGGGTGGCGGCGGCAGCTTCAGAAAAGACTTTCATGGCCCTTTCTT
Source organism: Ambystoma mexicanum (assembly GCF_040938575.1). NCBI lineage: Eukaryota > Metazoa > Chordata > Amphibia > Caudata > Ambystomatidae > Ambystoma > Ambystoma mexicanum. Next base: position 827,646 of record NW_027182501.1, read on the forward strand.
GGAGAAAGGAGGTGATCCACTGGCAGGCTTTCGGGGAGAAGTTGGCTTGGGTGGCTAGGTGGTGACACAAGGTGTTGTGGTCAACCAGATCGAATGCTGCGGATAGATCCAGGAGCAGTAGGAGGGCAGGTTTGCCTGCATCTCTGAGGTCATCCATTTGGTTCTTTAGATCTAGGAGGGCCGTTTCAGTGCCATGTCGGGGGCGGAACCCAGATTGCCGCAGGCCGAGGAGACGGTTGTCCTCTAAGAACTTTTGGACCTGCAGGTAGGCTGCTTTGGCCAAGATTTTGAGCAGGAATGGTACAGTTGTGATGGGCCTGTAATTCCCCGGGACGGTTGGGTCGAGTGAGGGTTTCTTGAGGGGTGGGCGTACCCACGCTTCCTTGAGTCCTGATGGGACATGGCCTGATTGGAAGGAGGAGTTGATAAAGGCTGTAAGGAAGGGGGCGAGAGTATGTGCGGAGTCTTTGATGAGGCTGGCTGGGCAGGCATCGCCTTTACAATTGGAGGGTTTAATATAGTTGAGGAGGATGATGACCTCTTGCTCAGTGATGTCTTTGAATTCGAACATCGGGGATGACGTGGACTTGATGGGTGGCTTGGCGTGGATGTTCGCTATGATATGGGAAAGGGCTTTTTGGTGGCCACAAATTTTTGTTTGGAGGGTGTTGAGCTTCTCTAGCATGGCAGATTGAATGCTGTTGCACCACTTGTCATCTTTGATAACTGAGGAGGGGGGGGCAGATGGTTTTTCAAGTTCCCTGAAGATTGTGAATAGTTCCTTAGATCCTGACTTGGCGTCGGAGATCCTGGCGTTGAAGGAGGCAGCCTTTGCCAGTGTGATGTTAGTCTTGTAGGATTTGGAAATGGCTTTGAACTTCTGTTTAGTGGCTTCAGAGGGGTTTGCTTTCCAGGAGGATAGTGCAATCCTCTTTTGCGCACGTTGGTCAAGGAGTTCTTTAGAGAACCATGAGTTAGCATGTTTGGCTTTCTTAGCTTTTTTGAGAGTCAGGGGAGCAATGGCGTCCACGGCTGACGTGATGACATCCTTGAAGGTGTCAGCTAAGGTGTCAGGGTTATTAGATGAAGGTGCCTGAAGGGCTGGGTTAAGGAGGTAGGGTGCTAGGTTCTCGACTGTGAGGAGGCGTGAGCTCCTGGCGTAGGTGGCGAGGCATGGTGATGGCGGAGAGAGAGCCACTTTTCTGGTTCCGAGGTTGAATTGGATGTAGTGATGGTCAGACCAGGGGATAGGGGTATTGGCCGTGATGAGAAGGGGAGCAGTTGTGATGACTGATCCAGTCAAGGTTGCGCCCTTTGATGTGCGTGGTGTCAGAAATGGAGTGCACAAAGCTGATGTTGGAGAGTGCCTTCTTGAGGTGTTTCGCTGGGGAGTCTTTAGGGTCATTCAGCCCTAGGTTGAGGTCACCAAGGAGTAGAACCTGAGAGGTCTTTTTGATGTTGTGAGACAATGCAGGGATAAGGGTGTCATGGAAGTCCGTACATGGGCCAGGGGGTCTGTATACAATGTGCATGGATATGGTGCAGTTGGGCGAGACATTGATTTTTAGCGGGAGGTAGTCACTATTGCTATCAAGGATGCCTTCAACTTCTCTGATGGTAAGGGTGTCCCTCGCGATGAGGGCAACGCCTCCACCTCTCTGAGAGGTGCGGTCTTTCCTAAAAATGGAATATCCAGGTGGGATGGCGAGTGATAAGACTGGGCCTGAGCTTTCATTCAGCCAGGTTTCAGTAAGGATGAGGAGTTCGAGCTTGTTGTTTATGAGCAGGTCGTTGATGTCAAGGGCGTGAGCTGGTATGGAGCGGGCATTAAGCAGGGCGCAGCTTAGCATGTAGGCATGGGGAGGCGTGGGGATAGGTGGGCTGGTGGGTGAGGATGGAGTGTCAGAAGTACTAGGTGGTGTGGTCGAGGGTGTGGCAACAGTAGGATGAATAGGCACAGAAACATCATTGAGCTGCACAAAATCAAGTGTGGTCATGGGTGTGGCAACAGTAGGATGAATAGGCACAGAAACATCATTGAGCTGCACAAAATCAAGTGTGGTCATGGGTGTGGCAACAGTAGGATGAATAGGCACAGAAACATCATTGAGCTGCACAAAATCAAGTGTGGTCATGGGTGTGGCAACAGTAGGATGAATAGGCACAGAAACATCATTGCGCTGCACAAAATCAAGTGTGGTCATGGGGGCGGCAACAGTATGCGCTACAGGCATGGGTGCAGTAGGACTGAAGGGCGAAGGTTGTGGGGCAAAGTTAAAGTTCATAGTAGGGTTGGTGATCGTGAAGTATTGTTTGTTGACAAGACCCTTGATGATGAACTGTCGTGCCGTGGCAGAGCATGTGTGTGCTGGCCGCTGGCTTCTTATGCCCAACCTAACAGTGCGGGACCGTAGTCGCGCATTCCTGCTGTGGTACAGCAGAGGGCGTGTGTTTGCTAGCAAGGTAGGCGCACATGAAGGTTGTAGCATGGGGGCATTAATGCTAATGGCCTTACCTTGTACTGGTTTAACAAGGCGTGGGGGCGCCAACTGCGCCATCGAGCAGCGGAGAGCTGCAGAGAGGAATGCGGCCTTGGGGGAGTAACTGGCAGTTCTTGGGTGTCTGGGCTGAGGTGAAACTTAAGTTTCTGGGACACCACTCCTACCAAGAGAGTGCAGATTCTTCATTCCCTGAAGGGGAAACTGTTAATATATATTGTGCAGCGTGTCGCGTTTAGCTCTCTCATAGCATGAGGGAATTTTATGGCGAGGCGCGTGGTGTTTAATATTTGGTTAGAGCTGCAATATGCTCTGGATGCAGCGTGTGGAGTCGTGCTTCTTGTGCCTGGGACCGTTGGGAAGCTGGACCCCCGCTTTGCGTATGTTTGTATAGGGGTGTTTTCTGAGACGGGGCTTCCCGTGCCTCCGTTATACAGCAGTCTTATGTGGATGGGTTAACAGCCGGGCCTTGGTGTCGAGTGATTCGGGTTTCCCTGGGGGACGGGAGGGAGGGGGACGGGACGCCTGGCTTGACACCCCCAAAACTCTGTGCCGTGGACACACCGAGGCTCAAGAGTCTCCTGTGCAATGACAGCCCCTGCGCAGGGGGGGCGGGGGGGTGGGGGAGGGGGCCCACAGCCGCCGAATCTACAGGTGCTCTCCGCTGTGCGGAGCGCCCGCGACCACCTTACTTGTTGCACGAGGTGTCCGCGGCGCCTTGGGGCCCCCTCCTTAAGAGCTTCACGCGTCTCTCCTCTGCTCTTGTAAACTGGGAGGCAGCTCTCGCGTTGTGTAGTTGCGGCGGGGACCGTTAGGTCGGGCCAAACTTCCGCGAGGAGATTTTTATGTGCAACTGCACTTCCCCGCTACAGAGCTTTTCAAAGTCCGGTGCTCTTCCAATTTCTTCTTTTTTCTTTATTTTCTCCTTCTTTTCCCCTTTTCCTTCAGTGGCGCACCTCGTTTGTCAGGTATAATAAGGGTCTCAGGATTGGAATGGGAAGGAGTTTGATATCACATCTCAAGCTATAGGAAGGGTCTCAGGTTTGGGAAGGGAAGGATTTGGATAGCACATCTCATGTTATAGGATGGTTCTCATGTTTGGTTTTAGAAGCATTGAGATATCATATCTCATGCTATCGGAAAGGTCTCAGGTTTGGAATGGGAAGGAGTTGGATATCACATCTCATGTTATAGGAAGGATCTCAGGTTTGGTATTAGAAGCATTGAGATATCATATCTCATGCTATAGGAAGGGTCTCAGGATTGGAATGTGAAGGATTTGGATATCACATCTCATGCTAATGGAAGGGTCTCAGGTTTGGCAGAAGCATTGAGATATCACATCTCATGCTATAGGAAGGGTCTCAGGATTGGAATGGGAAGGATTTGGATATCACATCTCATGCCATAGTAAGGGTCTCAGGTTTGGTATAAGCATTGAGATATCACATCTCTGCTATCGGAAGGGTCTCAGGATTGGATTGGGAAGGAGTTGGATATCCCTTCTCATGCTATAGGAAGGGTCTCAGGTTGGAATGGGAAGGATTTGGATATCACATCTCATGTTATAGGTAGGGTCTCAGGATTGGAATGGGAAGGATTTGGATATCACATCTCTTGCTATAGGAAGGGTCTCAGGTTTTTATTAGAAACATTGAGATATCACATCTCATGCTATAGGAAGGGTTTCAGGATTGGAATGGGAAGGATTTGGATATCACATCTCATGCTAAAGGAAGGGTATCAGGTTTGGAAGGGGAAGGATTTGGATATCATATCTCATGTTATAGGACGGGTCCCAGGTTTGGTATTAGAAGCATTGAGATATCACATCTCATGGTATAGGAAGGGTCTCAGGATTGGAATGGGAAGGAGTTGGATATCACATCTCATCCAATAGGAAGGGTCTCAGGTTTGGAATGGGAAATAATTGGATATCACATCTCATGTTATAGGAAGGATCTCAGGATTGGAATGGGAAGGATTTGGATATCACATCTCTTGCTATAGGAAGGGTCTCAGGATTGGAATGGGAAGGAGTTCGATTTCCCTTCTCATGCTATAGGAAGGGTCTCAGGTTGGAATGGGAAGGACTTGGATAACACATCTCATGTTATAGGAAGGGTCTCAGGATTGGAATGGGAAGGATTTGGATATCACATCTCTTGCTATAGGAAGGGTCTCAGGTTTTTTATTAGAAACATTGAGTTATCACATCTCATGCTATAGGAAGGGTTTCAGGATTGGAATGGGAAGGATTTGGATATCACATCTCATGCTAAAGGAAGGGTCTTAGGTTTGGAAGGGGAAGGATTTGGATATCACATCTCATGTTATAGGACGGGTCCCAGGTTTGGTATTAGAAGCATTGAGATATCACAACTCATGCTATAGGAAGGGTCTCAGGATTGGAATGGGAAGGAGTTGGATATCACATGTCATGCTAAAGGAAGGGTCTCAGGTTTGATAGAAGCATTGAGATTTCACATCTCATGCTATAGGAAGGGTCTCAGGATTGGAATGGGAAGGAGTTGGATATCACATCTCATGCCATAGGAAGGGTCTCAGATTTGGTATAAGCATTGAGATATAACATCTCTGCTATCGGAAGGGTCTCAGGATAGGAATGGGAAGGACTTAGATATCACATCTCATGCTATAGGGAGGGTCTCAGTTTTGATATTAGAGGCATTGAGATATCACATCTCATGCTATCGGAAGGGTCCCAGGATTGGAATGGGAAGGAGTTGGATATCACATCTCAAGCTATCTCAGGATTGGAATGGGAAGGAGTTTGATATCACATCTCAAGCTATAGGAAGGGTCTCAGGTTTGGAAAGGGAAGGATTTGGATTTCACATCTCATGTTGTAGGATGGTTCTCATGTTTGGTTTTAGAAGCATTGAGATATGACATCTCATGCTATCGGAAGGGTCTCAGGTTTGGAAAGGGAAGGATTTGGATTTCACATATGTTATAGGATGGTTCTCATGTTTGGTTTTTGAAGCATTGAGATATCACATCTCATGCTATCGGTAGGGTCTCAGATTTGGTATTAGAAGCATTGAGATATCACATCTCATGCTATAGGATTGGGCTCCAGATTGGAATGTGAAGGATTTGGAAATCACATCTCATGCTAAAGGAAGGGTCTCAGGTTTGGAATGGGAAGGAGTTGGATATGACATCTCTTGTTATAGGGAGGGTCTCAGGATTTGAATTGCAAGGGGTTGGATATCACATCTCATGCCGTAGGAAGGGTCTCAGGTTTGGTATAAGCAATGAGATATCACATCTCTGCTATCGGAAGGGTCTCAGGATTGGATTGGGAAGGAGTTGGATATCACATCTCATGTTATAGGAAGGGTCTCCGGATTGGAATGTGAAGGATTTGGATATCACATCTCATGCTAAAGGAAGGGTCTCAGGTTTGGAATGGGAAGGAGTTGGATATGACATCTCTTGTTATAGGGAGGGTCTCAGGATTTGAATGGCAAGGAGTTGGATATCACATCTCATGCCATAGGAAGGGTCTCAGGTTTGGTATAAGCATTGAGATATCACATCTCTGCTATCGGAAGGGTCTCAGGATTGTATTGGGAAGGAGTTGGATATCACATCTCATGCCATAGGAAGGGTCTCAGGTTTGGTAGAAGCATTGAGATATCACATCTCATGCTATAGGAAGGGTCTCAGGATTGGAATGGGAAGGACTTAAATATCACATATCATGCTATAGGGAGGGTTTCAGTTTTGATATTAGAAGCATTGAGATATCACATCTCATGCTAAAGGAAGGGTCTCAGGTTTGGAACGAAAAGGAGTTGGAAATCCGATCTCATGTTATAGGAAGGGTCTCAGGTTTGGTATAAGCATTGAGATATCACATCTCTGCTATCGGAAGTGTCTCAGGATTGGAATGGGAAGGAATTGGATATCCCATCTCATGTTATAGGACGGGTCTCAGGATTGTTATTAGAATCATTGAGATATCATATTGCATGCTGTAGGAAGGGTCTAAGGATTGGAATGGGAAGGACTTGGATATCACATCTCATGCTATAGGAAGGGTCTCAGGTTTGGTATAAGCATTGAGATATCAAATCTCATGCTATAGGAAGGGTCTCAGGATTGGAATGGAAGGAGTTGGATATCACATCTCATGTTATAGGAAGGATCTCAGGTTTGGTATTAGAAGCATTGAAATATCACATCTCTGCTATAGGAAGGGTCTCAGGATTGGAATGGGAAGGAGTTGGATATCACATCTCATACTATAGGAAGGGTCTCAGGTTTGGTATAAGCATTGAGATATCACATCTCATGCTATAGGAAGGGTCTCAGGATTGGAATGGGAAGGAGTTGTATATGACATCTCATGCCGTAGGAAGGGTCTCAGGTTTGGTATAAGCATTGAGATATCACATCTCTGCTATCGGAAGGGTCTCAGGATTGGAATGGGAAGGAGTTGGATATCCCATCTCATGTTATAGGAAGAGTCTCAGGTTTGGTATTAGAAGCATTGAGATATCACATCTCATGCTATAGGAAGTGTCTCAGGATTGGAATGGGAAGGACTTGGATATCACATCTCATGCTATAGGGAGGGTCTCAAGTTTGATATTAGAAGCATTGAGATATCACATCTCATGCTATAGGAAGGGTCTCAGGATTGGAATGGGAAGGAGTTGTATATGACATCTCATGCCGTAGGAAGGGTCTCAGGTTTGGTATAAGCATTGAGATATCACATCTCTGCTATCGGAAGGGTCTCAGGATTGGAATGGGAAGGAGTTGGATATCCCATCTCATGTTATAGGAAGAGTCTCAGGTTTGGTATTAGAAGCATTGAGATATCACATCTCATGCTATAGGAAGTGTCTCAGGATTGGAATGGGAAGGACTTGGATATCACATCTCATGCTATAGGGAGGGTCTCAAGTTTGATATTAGAAGCATTGAGATATCACATCTCATGCTATAGGAAGGGTCTCAGGATTGGAATGGGAAGGAGTTGTATATGACATCTCATGCCGTAGGAAGGGTCTCAGGTTTGGTATAAGCATTGAGATATCACATCTCTGCTATCGGAAGGGTCTCAGGATTGGAATGGGAAGGAGTTGGATATCCCATCTCATGTTATAGGAAGAGTCTCAGGTTTGGTATTAGAGGCATTGAGATATCACATCTCATGCTGTAGGAAGTGTCTCAGGATTGGAATGGGAAGGACTTGGATATCACATCTCATGCTATAGGGAGGCTCTCAAGTTTGATATTAGAAGCATTGAGATATCACATCTCATGCTATAGGAAGGGTCTCAGGATTGGAATGGGAAGGAGTTGGATATCACATCTCATGCTATAGGAAGGGTCTCAGGTTTGGTATAAGCATTGAGATATCACATCTCTGCTATCGGAAGGGTCTCAGGATTGGAATGGGAAGGAGTTGGATATCCCATCTCATGTTATAGGAAGAGTCTCAGGTTTGGTATTAGAAGCATTGAGATATCACATCTCATGCTATAGGAAGTGTCTCAGGATTGAAATGGGAAGGACTTGGATATCACATCTCATGCTATAGGGAGGGTCTCAAGTTTGATATTAGAAGCATTGAGATATCACATCTCATGCTATAGGAAGGGTCTCAGGATTGGAATGGGAAGGAGTTGTATATGACATCTCATGCCGTAGGAAGGGTCTCAGGTTTGGTATAAGCATTGAGATATCACATCTCCTCTATCGGAAGGGTCTCAGGATTTGAATGGGAAGGAGTTAGATATCCCATCTCATGTTATAGGAAGAGTCTCAGGTTTGGTATTAGAGGCATTGAGATATCACATCTCATGCTGTAGGAAGTGTCTCAGGATTGGAATGGGAAGGACTTGGATATCACATCTCATGCTATAGGGAGGCTCTCAAGTTTGATATTAGAAGCATTGAGATATCACATCTCATGCTATAGGAAGGGTCTCAGGATTGGAATGGGAAGGAGTTGGATATCACATCTCATGCTATAGGAAGGGTCTCAGGTTTGGTATAAGCAGTGAGATATCACATCTCATGCTATAGGCAGTGTCTCAGTATTGGAATGGGAAGGAGTTGGATATCACATCTCATGTTATAGGAAGGATCTCAGGTTTGGTATAAACATTGAGATATCACATCTCTGCTATCGGAAGGGTCTCATGATTGGAATGTAAGGAGTTGGATATTCCCATCTCATGTTATAGGAAGGGTCTCAGGTTTGGTATTAGAAGCATTGAGATATCACATCTCATGCTATAGGAAGGGTCTCAGGATTGGAATGGGAAGGACTTGGATATCACATCTCATGCTATAGGGAGGGTCTCAAGTTTGATATTAGAAGCATTGAGATATCACATCTCATGATATCGGAAGGGTCTCAGGATTGGAATGGGAAGGAGTTGGATATCACATCTCATGATAAAGGAAGGGTCTAAGGTTTGGAAGGGGAAGGATTTGGATATCACATCTCATGTTATAGGACGGGTCTCAGGTTTGGTATTAGAAGAATTGTGATAGCAAGTCTCATGGTATAGGAAGGGTCTCAGAATTGGAATGGGAAGGAGTTTGATATCACATCTCATGCCATAGTATGGGTCTCAGGTTTGGTAGAAGCATTGGGATATCACATCTCATGCTATCGGAATGGTATCAGGATTGGATTTGGAAGGAGTTTGATATCCCATCTCATGCTATAGGAAGGGTCTCAGGTTGGAATGGGAAGGAGTTGGATATCACATCTCATGTTATAGGAAGGGTCTCAGGATTGGAATGGGAAGGACTTGGATATCACATCTCATGCTATAGGAAGGCTCTCAGGTTTGGAAGGGGAGAGAGTTGGATATCACATTTCATGTTAGAGGTAGGATCTCAGGTTTGGTATTAGAGGCATTGAGATATCACATCTCATGCTATCAGAAGGGTCTCAGGATTGGAATGGGAAGGACTTAGATATCACATATCATGCTATAGGGAGGGTCTCAGTTTTGATATTAGAAGCATTGAGATATCACATCTCATGCTATCGGAAGTGTCTCAGGATTGGAATGGGAAGGAGCTGGATATCACATCTCATGCTAAAGGAAGAGTATCAGGTTTGGAACGGGAAGGAGTTGGATATCACATCTCATGTTATAGGAAGGGTCTCAGGTTTGGTATAAGCATTGAGATATCACATCTCTGCTATCGGAAGTGTCTCAGGATTGGAATGGGAAGGAGTTGGATATCCCATCTCATGTTATAGGACGGGTCTCAGGTTTGTTATTAGAATCATTGAGATATCATATTGCATGCTGTAGGAAGGGTCTAAGGATTGGAATGGGAAGGACTTGGATATCACATCTCATGCTATAGATAGGCTCTCAGGTTTGGAAAGGGAAGGAGTTGGATATCACATTTCATGTTAGAGGAAGGATCTCAGGTTTGGTATTAGAGGCATTGAGATATCACATCTCATGCTATCGGAAGGATCTCAGGTTTGGTATTAGAAGCATTGAGATATCACATCTCATGCTATCAGAAGGGTCTCAGAATTGGAAGGGGAAGGATTTGGATATCACATCTCATGTTATAGGAAGGATCTCAGGTTTGGTATTAGAAGCATTGAGATATCACATCTCATGCTATCGGAAGGATCTCAGGTTTGGTATTAGAAGCATTGAGATATCACATCTCATGCTATCAGAAGGGTCTCAGGATTGGAATGGGAAGGACTTGGATATCGCATCTCATGATAAAGGAAGGGTCTAAGGTTTGGAAGGGGAAGGATTTGGATATCACATCTCATGTTATTGGACCGGTCTCAGGTTTGGTATTAGAAGCATTGAGATATCAAGTCTCATGGTATAGGACGGGAGTTTGATATCACATCATGCCATGGTATGGGTCTCAGGTTTTGTAGAAGCATTGGGATATCACATCTCATGCTATCGGAAGGGTATCAGGATTGGATTTGGAAGGAGTTGGATATCCCATCTCATGCTATAGGAAGGGTCTCAGGTTGGAATGCGAAAGAGTTGGATATCACATCTCATGTTATAGGAAGGGTCTCAGGATTGGAATGGGAAGGACTTGGATATCACATCTCATGCTGTAGGAATGCTCTCAGGTTTGGAAAGGGAAGGAGTTGGATATCACATTTCATGTTAGAGGTAGGATCTCAGGTTTGGTATTAGAGGCATTGAGATATCACATCTCATGCTATCAGAAGGGTATCAGGATTGGAATGGGAAGGAGTTGGATATCACATCTCATGCTAAAGGGAGGGTCTCAGGTTTGGAAGGGAAAGGATTTGGATATCACATCTCATGTTATAGGAAGGATCTCAGGTTTGGTATTAGAAGCATTGAGATATCACTTCTCATGCTATCGGAAGGATCTCAGGTTTGGTATTAGAAGCATTGAGATATCACATCTCATGCGGTGTCCAGTCAACTCGTCGAAAAAAAACTGGTCGACTGCAATTTGGTCGACGCAATTTGGTCGAAAACCATTTCGTCGAAAAAATTTTTTTATTTATATATTTATTTTTGGGTTTTCGTTTTGTTAAAAAAATGGGTTTTTAGAGAAAAAAAGGGGGTTGGGGGGGGGACCCCCCCAAAAAAAAAAAAAAAGGGTTAAAATAGAAAAAAAAAAAAAATTCGACGAAATGGTTTTCGACCAATTTGATTCGACCATTTGTCTGGTCGACCAATTTTTTTCGACGAATTCACTGGCAACCATCTCATGCTATAGGACGGGTCTCAGGATTGGAATGGGAAGGAGTTGGATATCACATCTCATGCTAAAGGAAGGGTCTCAGTTTTGGTAGAAGCATTGCGATATCACATCTCATGCTATAGGAAGGGTCTGAGGATTGGAATGGGAAGGACTTAGATATCACATCTCATGCTATAGGGAGGGTCTCAGTTTTGATATTAGAAGCATTGAGATATCACATCTCATGCTATCGGAAGGGTCTCAGGGTTGGAATGGGAGGAGCTGGATATCACATCTCATGCTAAAGGAAGGGTCTCAGGTTTGGAATGGGAAGGAGTTGGATATGACATCTCTTGTTATAGGGAGGGTCTCAGGATTTGAATGGCAAGGAGTTGGATATCACATCTCATGCCATAGGAAGGGTCTCAGGTTTGGTATAAGCATTGAGATATCACATCTCTGCTATCGGAAGGGTCTCAGGATTGTATTGGGAAGGAGTTGGATATCACATCTCATGCCATAGGAAGGGTCTCAGGTTTGGTAGAAGCATTGAGATATCACATCTCATGCTATAGGAAGGGTCTCAGGATTGGAATGGGAAGGACTTAGATATCACATATCATGCTATAGGGAGGGTTTCAGTTTTGATATTAGAAGCATTGAGATATCACATCTCATGCTATCGGAAGTGTCTCAGGATTGGAATGCGAAGGAGCTGGATATCACATCTCATGCTAAAGGAAGGGTCTCAGGTTTGGAACGAAAAGGAGTTGGAAATCCGATCTCATGTTATAGGAAGGGTCTCAGGTTTGGTATAAGCATTGAGATATCACATCTCTGCTATCGGAAGTGTCTCAGGATTGGAATGGGAAGGAATTGGATATCCCATCTCATGTTATAGGACGGGTCTCAGGATTGTTATTAGAATCATTGAGATATCATATTGCATGCTGTAGGAAGGGTCTAAGGATTGGAATGGGAAGGACTTGGATATCACATCTCATGCTATAGGAAGGGTCTCAGGTTTGGTATAAGCATTGAGATATCAAATCTCATGCTATAGGAAGGGTCTCAGGATTGGAATGGAAGGAGTTGGATATCACATCTCATGTTATAGGAAGGATCTCAGGTTTGGTATTAGAAGCATTGAGACATCACATCTCATGCTATAGGAAGGGTATCAGGATTGGAATGGGAAGGAGTTGGATATCACATCTCATACTATAGGAAGGGTCTCAGGTTTGGTATAAGCATTGAGATATCACATCTCATGCTATAGGAAGGGTCTCAGGATTGGAATGGGAAGGAGTTGTATATGACATCTCATGCCGTAGGAAGGGTCTCAGGTTTGGTATAAGCATTGAGATATCACATCTCTGCTATCGGAAGGGTCTCAGGATTGGAATGGGAAGGAGTTGGATATCCCATCTCATGTTATAGGAAGAGTCTCAGGTTTGGTATTAGAAGCATTGAGATATCACATCTCATGCTATAGGAAGTGTCTCAGGATTGGAATGGGAAGGACTTGGATATCACATCTCATGCTATAGGGAGGGTCTCAAGTTTGATATTAGAAGCATTGAGATATCACATCTCATGCTATAGGAAGGGTCTCAGGATTGGAATGGGAAGGAGTTGTATATGACATCTCATGCCGTAGGAAGGGTCTCAGGTTTGGTATAAGCATTGAGATATCACATCTCTGCTATCGGAAGGGTCTCAGGATTGGAATGGGAAGGAGTTGGATATCCCATCTCATGTTATAGGAAGAGTCTCAGGTTTGGTATTAGAAGCATTGAGATATCACATCTCATGCTATAGGAAGTGTCTCAGGATTGGAATGGGAAGGACTTGGATATCACATCTCATGCTATAGGGAGGGTCTCAAGTTTGATATTAGAAGCATTGAGATATCACATCTCATGCTATAGGAAGGGTCTCAGGATTGGAATGGGAAGGAGTTGTATATGACATCTCATGCCGTAGGAAGGGTCTCAGGTTTGGTATAAGCATTGAGATATCACATCTCTGCTATCGGAAGGGTCTCAGGATTGGAATGGGAAGGAGTTGGATATCCCATCTCATGTTATAGGAAGAGTCTCAGGTTTGGTATTAGAGGCATTGAGATATCACATCTCATGCTGTAGGAAGTGTCTCAGGATTGGAATGGGACGGACTTGGATATCACATCTCATGCTATAGGGAGGCTCTCAAGTTTGATATTAGAAGCATTGAGATATCACATCTCATGCTATAGGAAGGGTCTCAGGATTGGAATGGGAAGGAGTTGGATATCACATCTCATGCTATAGGAAGGGTCTCAGGTTTGGTATAAGCATTGAGATATCACATCTCTGCTATCGGAAGGGTCTCAGGATTGGAATGGGAAGGAGTTGGATATCCCATCTCATGTTATAGGAAGAGTCTCAGGTTTGGTATTAGAAGCATTGAGATATCACATCTCATGCTATAGGAAGTGTCTCAGGATTGAAATGGGAAGGACTTGGATATCACATCTCATGCTATAGGGAGGGTCTCAAGTTTGATATTAGAAGCATTGAGATATCACATCTCATGCTATAGGAAGGGTCTCAGGATTGGAATGGGAAGGAGTTGTATATGACATCTCATGCCGTAGGAAGGGTCTCAGGTTTGGTATAAGCATTGAGATATCACATCTCTGCTATCGGAAGGGTCTCAGGATTGGAATGGGAAGGAGTTGGATATCCCATCTCATGTTATAGGAAGAGTCTCAGGTTTGGTATTAGAGGCATTGAGATATCACATCTCATGCTGTAGGAAGTGTCTCAGGATTGGAATGGGAAGGACTTGGATATCACATCTCATGCTATAGGGAGGCTCTCAAGTTTGATATTAGAAGCATTGAGATATCACATCTCATGCTATAGGAAGGGTCTCAGGATTGGAATGGGAAGGAGTTGGATATCACATCTCATGCTATAGGAAGGGTCTCAGGTTTGGTATAAGCAGTGAGATATCACATCTCATGCTATAGGCAGTGTCTCAGTATTGGAATGGGAAGGAGTTGGATATCACATCTCATGTTATAGGAAGGATCTCAGGTTTGGTATAAACATTGAGATATCACATCTCTGCTATCGGAAGGGTCTCAGGATTGGAATGTAAGGAGTTGGATATTCCCATCTCATGTTATAGGAAGGGTCTCAGGTTTGGTATTAGAAGCATTGAGATATCACATCTCATGCTATAGGAAGGGTCTCAGGATTGGAATGGGAAGGACTTGGATATCACATCTCATGCTATAGGGAGGGTCTCAAGTTTGATATTAGAAGCATTGAGATATCACATCTCATGATATCGGAAGGGTCTCAGGATTGGAATGGGAAGGAGTTGGATATCACATCTCATGATAAAGGAAGGGTCTAAGGTTTGGAAGGGGAAGGATTTGGATATCACATCTCATGTTATAGGACGGGTCTCAGGTTTGGTATTAGAAGCATTGTGATAGCAAGTCTCATGGTATAGGAAGGGTCTCAGAATTGGAATGGGAAGGAGTTTGATATCACATCTCATGCCATAGTATGGGTCTCAGGTTTGGTAGAAGCATTGGGATATCACATCTCATGCTATCGGAATGGTATCAGGATTGGATTTGGAAGGAGTTTGATATCCCATCTCATGCTATAGGAAGGGTCTCAGGTTGGAATGGGAAGGAGTTGGATATCACATCTCATGTTATAGGAAGGGTCTCAGGATTGGAATGGGAAGGACTTGGATATCACATCTCATGCTATAGGAAGGCTCTCAGGTTTGGAAGGGGAGAGAGTTGGATATCACATTTCATGTTAGAGGTAGGATCTCAGGTTTGGTATTAGAGGCATTGAGATATCACATCTCATGCTATCAGAAGGGTCTCAGGATTGGAATGGGAAGGACTTAGATATCACATATCATGCTATAGGGAGGGTCTCAGTTTTGATATTAGAAGCATTGAGATATCACATCTCATGCTATCGGAAGTGTCTCAGGATTGGAATGGGAAGGAGCTGGATATCACATCTCATGCTAAAGGAAGAGTCTCAGGTTTGGAACGGGAAGGAGTTGGATATCACATCTCATGTTATAGGAAGGGTCTCAGGTTTGGTATAAGCATTGAGATATCACATCTCTGCTATCGGAAGTGTCTCAGGATTGGAATGGGAAGGAGTTGGATATCCCATCTCATGTTATAGGACGGGTCTCAGGTTTGTTATTAGAATCATTGAGATATCATATTGCATGCTGTAGGAAGGGTCTAAGGATTGGAATGGGAAGGACTTGGATATCACATCTCATGCTATAGATAGGCTCTCAGGTTTGGAAAGGGAAGGAGTTGGATATCACATTTCATGTTAGAGGAAGGATCTCAGGTTTGGTATTAGAGGCATTGAGATATCACATCTCATGCTATAGGAAGGGTCTCAGGTTGGAATGGGAAGGAGTTGGATATCACATCTCATGTTAAAGGGAGGGTCTCAGAATTGGAAGGGGAAGGATTTGGATATCACATCTCATGTTATAGGAAGGATCTCAGGTTTGGTATTAGAAGCATTGAGATATCACATCTCATGCTATCGGAAGGATCTCAGGTTTGGTATTAGAAGCATTGAGATATCACATCTCATGCTATCAGAAGGGTCTCAGGATTGGAATGGGAAGGAGTTGGATATCACATCTCATGCTAAAATGGAGGGTCTCAGGTTTGGAAGGGGAAGGATTTGGATATCACATCTCATGTTATCGGAAGGATCTCAGGTTTGGTATTAGAAGTATTGAGATATCACATCTCATGCTATAGGAAGGGTCTCAGGATTAGAATGGGAAGGAGTTGGATATCACATCTCATGCTAAAGGAAGGGTCTCAGGTTTGGTAGAAGCATTGAGATATCACATCTCATGCTATCGGAAGTGTCTCAGGATTGGAATGGGAAGGAGCTGGATATCACATCTCATGCTAAAGGAAGGGTCTCAGGTTTGGAACGGGAAGGAGTTGGATATCCGATCTCATGTTATAGGAAGGGTCTAAGGTCTGGTATAAGCATTGAAATATCACATCTCTGCTATCGGAAGTGTCTCAGGATTGGAATGGGAAGGAGTTGGATATCCCATCTCATGTTATAGGAAGGGTCTCAGGTTTGGTATAAGCATTGAGATATCACATCTCATGCTATAGGAAGGGTCTCAGGATTGGAATGGGAAGTAGTTGGATATCACATCTCATGCTATAGGAAGGGTCTCAGGTTTGGTATAAGCATTGAGATATCACATCTCATGCTATAGGAAGGGTCTCAGGATTGGAATGGGAAGGAGTTGTATATGACATCTCATGCCGTAGGAAGGGTCTCAGGTTTGGTATAAGCATTGAGATATCACATCTCATGCTATAGGAAGGGTCTCAGGATTGGAATGGGAAGGAGTTGGATATCACATCTCATGCTATAGGAAGGGTCTCAGGTTTGGTATAAGCATTGAGATATCACATCTCATGCTATAGGAAGGGTCTCAGGATTGGAATGGGAAGGAGTTGGATATCACATCTCATGATAAAGGAAGGGTCTAAGGTTTGGAAGGGGAAGGATTTGGATATCACATCTCATGTTATAGGACGGGTCTCAGGTTTGGTATTAGAAGCATTGTGATAGCAAGTCTCATGGTATAGGAAGGGTCTCAGAATTGGAATGGGAAGGAGTTTGATATCACATCTCATGCCATAGTATGGGTCTCAGGTTTGGTAGAAGCATTGGGATATCACATCTCATGCTATCGGAATGGTATCAGGATTGGATTTGGAAGGAGTTTGATATCCCATCTCATGCTATAGGAAGGGTCTCAGGTTGGAATGGGAAGGAGTTGGATATCACATCTCATGTTATAGGAAGGGTCTCAGGATTGGAATGGGAAGGACTTGGATATCACATCTCATGCTATAGGAAGGCTCTCAGGTTTGGAAGGGGAGAGAGTTGGATATCACATTTCATGTTAGAGGTAGGATCTCAGGTTTGGTATTAGAGGCATTGAGATATCACATCTCATGCTATCAGAAGGGTCTCAGGATTGGAATGGGAAGGACTTAGATATCACATATCATGCTATAGGGAGGGTCTCAGTTTTGATATTAGAAGCATTGAGATATCACATCTCATGCTATCGGAAGTGTCTCAGGATTGGAATGGGAAGGAGCTGGATATCACATCTCATGCTAAAGGAAGAGTCTCAGGTTTGGAACGGGAAGGAGTTGGATATCACATCTCATGTTATAGGAAGGGTCTCAGGTTTGGTATAAGCATTGAGATATCACATCTCTGCTATCGGAAGTGTCTCAGGATTGGAATGGGAAGGAGTTGGATATCCCATCTCATGTTATAGGACGGGTCTCAGGTTTGTTATTAGAATCATTGAGATATCATATTGCATGCTGTAGGAAGGGTCTAAGGATTGGAATGGGAAGGACTTGGATATCACATCTCATGCTATAGATAGGCTCTCAGGTTTGGAAAGGGAAGGAGTTGGATATCACATTTCATGTTAGAGGAAGGATCTCAGGTTTGGTATTAGAGGCATTGAGATATCACATCTCATGCTATAGGAAGGGTCTCAGGTTGGAATGGGAAGGAGTTGGATATCACATCTCATGTTAAAGGGAGGGTCTCAGAATTGGAAGGGGAAGGATTTGGATATCACATCTCATGTTATAGGAAGGATCTCAGGTTTGGTATTAGAAGCATTGAGATATCACATCTCATGCTATCGGAAGGATCTCAGGTTTGGTATTAGAAGCATTGAGATATCACATCTCATGCTATCAGAAGGGTCTCAGGATTGGAATGGGAAGGAGTTGGATATCACATCTCATGCTAAAATGGAGGGTCTCAGGTTTGGAAGGGGAAGGATTTGGATATCACATCTCATGTTATCGGAAGGATCTCAGGTTTGGTATTAGAAGTATTGAGATATCACATCTCATGCTATAGGAAGGGTCTCAGGATTAGAATGGGAAGGAGTTGGATATCACATCTCATGCTAAAGGAAGGGTCTCAGGTTTGGTAGAAGCATTGAGATATCACATCTCATGCTATCGGAAGTGTCTCAGGATTGGAATGGGAAGGAGCTGGATATCACATCTCATGCTAAAGGAAGGGTCTCAGGTTTGGAACGGGAAGGAGTTGGATATCCGATCTCATGTTATAGGAAGGGTCTAAGGTCTGGTATAAGCATTGAAATATCACATCTCTGCTATCGGAAGTGTCTCAGGATTGGAATGGGAAGGAGTTGGATATCCCATCTCATGTTATAGGAAGGGTCTCAGGTTTGGTATAAGCATTGAGATATCACATCTCATGCTATAGGAAGGGTCTCAGGATTGGAATGGGAAGTAGTTGGATATCACATCTCATGCTATAGGAAGGGTCTCAGGTTTGGTATAAGCATTGAGATATCACATCTCATGCTATAGGAAGGGTCTCAGGATTGGAATGGGAAGGAGTTGTATATGACATCTCATGCCGTAGGAAGGGTCTCAGGTTTGGTATAAGCATTGAGATATCACATCTCATGCTATAGGAAGGGTCTCAGGATTGGAATGGGAAGGAGTTGGATATCACATCTCATGCTATAGGAAGGGTCTCAGGTTTGGTATAAGCATTGAGATATCACATCTCATGCTATAGGAAGGGTCTCAGGATTGGAATGGGAAGGAGTTGTATATGACATCTCATGCCGTAGGAAGGGTCTCAGGTTTGGTATAAGCATTGAGATATCACATCTCTGCTATCGCAAGGGTCTCTGGATTTGAATGGGAAGGAGTTGGATATCACATCTCATGCTATAGGGAGGCTCTCAAGTTTGATATTAGAAGCATTGCGATATCACATCTCATGCTATAGGAAGGGTCTCAGGATTGGAATGGGAAGGAGTTGGATATCACATCTCATGCTATAGGAAGGGTGTCAGGTTTGGTATAAGCAGTGAGATATCACATCGCATGCTGTAGGAAGGGTCTCAGGTTTGGTATTAGAAGCATTGAGATATCACATCTCATGCTATAGGAAGGATCTCAGGTTTGGTATTAGAAGTATTGAGATATCACATCTCATGCTATAGGAAGGGTCTCAGGATTGGAATGGGAAGGAGTTGGATATCACATATCATGCTAAAGGAAGGGTCTCAGGTTTGGTAGAAGCATTGAGATATCACATCTCATGCTATAGAAAGGGTCTCAGGATTGGAATGGGAAGGACTTAGATATCACATATCATGCTATAGGGAGGGTCTCAGTTTTGATATTAGAAGCATTGAGATATCACATCTCATGCTATCGGAAGTGTCTCAGGATTGGAATGGGAAGGAGCTGGATATCACATCTCATGCTAAAGGAAGAGTCTCAGGTTTGGAACGGGAAGGAGTTGGATATCACATCTTATGTTATAGGAAGGGTCTCAGGTTTGGTATAAGCATTGAGATATCACATCTCTGCTATCGGAAGTGTCTCAGGATTGGAAATGGAAGGAGTTGGATATCCCATCTCATGTTATAGAACGGGTCTCAGGTTTGTTATTAGAATCATTGAGATATCATATTGCATGCTGTAGGAAGGGTCTAAGGATTGGAATGGGAAGGACTTGGATATCACATCTCATGCTATAGATAGGCTCTCAGGTTTGGAAAGGGAAGGAGTTGGATATCACATTTCATGTTAGAGGAAGGATCTCAGGTTTGGTATTAGAGGCATTGAGATATCACATCTCATGCTATAGGAAGGGTCTCAGGTTGGAATGGGAAGGAGTTGGATATCACATCTCATGTTAAAGGGAGGGTCTCAGAATTGGAAGGGGAAGGATTTGGATATCACATCTCATGTTATAGGAAGGATCTCAGGTTTGGTATTAGAAGCATTGAGATATCACATCTCATGCTATCGGAAGGATCTCAGGTTTGGTATTAGAAGCATTGAGATATCACATCTCATGCTATCAGAAGGGTCTCAGGATTGGAATGGGAAGGAGATGGATATCACATCTCATGCTAAAGGGAGGGTCTCAGGTTTGGAAGGGGAAGGATTTGGATATCACATCTCATGTTATCGGAAGGATCTCAGGTTTGGTATTAGAAGTATTGAGATATCACATCTCATGCTATAGGAAGGGTCTCAGGATTGGAATGGGAAGGAGTTGGATATCACATCTCATGCTAAAGGAAGGGTCTCAGGTTTGGTAGAAGCATTGAGATATCACATCTCATGCTATAGGAAGTGTCTCAGGATTGGAATGGGAAGGAGCTGGATATCACATCTCATGCTAAATGAAGGGTCTCAGGTTTGGAACGGGAAGGAGTTGGATATCCGATCTCATGTTATAGGAAGGGTCTAAGGTCTGGTATAAGCATTGAGATATCACATCTCTGCTATCGGAAGTGTCTCAGGATTGGAATGGGAAGGGGTTGGATATCCGATCTCATGCTATCGGAAGGATCTCAGGTTTGGTATTAGAAGCATTGAGATATCACATCTCATGCTATAGGAAGGGTCTCAGGATTGGAATGGGAAGGACTTAGATATCACATATCATGCTATAGGGAGGGTTTCCGTTTTGATATTAGAAGCATTGAGATATCACATCTCATGCTATCGGAAGTGTCTCAGGATTGGAATGGGAAGGAGCTGGATATCACATCTCATGCTAAAGGAAGGGTCTCAGGTTTGGAACGGGAAGGAGTTGGATATCCGATCTCATGTTATAGGAAGGGTCTAAGGTCTGGTATAAGCATTGAGATATCACATCTCTGCTATGGGAAGTGTCTCAGGATTGGAATGGGAAGGAGTTGGATAACCCTTCCTTTAGCATGAGATGTGATATCCAGCTCCTCCCATTCCAATCCCGAGACCCTTCCGATAGCATGAGATGTGATATCTCAATGCTTCTAATATCAAAACTGAGACCCTCCCTATAGCATGAGATGTGATATCTAAGTCCTTCCCATTCCAATCCTGAGACCCTTCCGATAGCAGAGATGTGATATCTCAATGTTTATACCAAACCTGAGACCCTTCCTATGGCATGAGATGTGATATCCAACTCCTTGCCATTCAAATCCTGAGACCCTCCCTATAACCAGAGATGTCATATCCAACTCCTTCCCATTCCAAACCTGAGACCCTTCCTTTAGCATGAGATGTGATATCCAAATCCTTCACATTCCAATCCGGAGACCAATCCTATAGCATGAGATGTGATATCTCAATGCTTCTAATACCAAACCTGAGACCCTTCCGATAGCATGAGATGTAATATCTCAATGCTTCAAAAACCAAACATGAGAACCATCCTATAACAAGAGATGTGAAATCCAAATCCTTCCCTTCCCAAACCTGAGACTCTTCCTATAGCATGAGATGTGATATCTCAATGCTTCTAATATCAAACTTGAGACCCTCCCTATAGCATGAGATGTGATATCCAAGTCCTTCCCATTCCAATCCTGAGACACTTCCTATAGCATGAGATGTGATATCTCAATGCTTCTAATACCAAACCTGAGACTCTTCCTATAACATGAGATGGGATATCCAACTCCTTCCCATTCCAATCCTGAGACTCTTCAGATAGCAGAGATGTGATATCTCAATGCTTATACCAAACCTGAGACCCTTCCTACGGCATGAGATGTCATATACAACTCCTTCCCATTCCAATCCTGAGACCCTTCCTATAGCATGAGATGTGATATCTCAATGCTTATACCAAACCTGAGACCCTTCCTATAGCATGAGATGTGATATCCAACTCCTTCCCATTCCAATCCTGAGACCCTTCCTATAGCATGAGATGTGATGTCTCAAAGCTTCTAATACCAAACCTGAGATCCTTCCTATAACATGAGATGTGATATCCAACTCCTTCAATTCCAATCCTGAGACCCTTCCTATAGCATGAGATTTGATATCTCAATGCTTATACCAAACCTGAGACTCTTCCTATAGCATGAGATGTGATATCCAAGTCTTTCCCATTCCAATCCTTAGACCCTTCCTACAGCATGCAATATGATATCTCAATGATTCTAATAACAATCCTGAGACCCGTCCTATAACATGAGATGGGATATCCAATTCCTTCCCATTCCAATCCTGAGACACTTCCGATAGCAGAGATGTGATATCTCAATGCTTATACCAAACCTGAGACCCTTCCTATAACATGAGATCGGATATCCAACTCCTTCCCGTTCCAAACCTGAGACCCTTCCTTTAGCATGAGATGTAATATCCAGCTCCTTCCCATTCCAATCCTGAGACACTTTCGATAGCATGAGATGTGATATCTCAATGCTTCTAATATCAAAACTGAAACCCTCCCTATAGCATGATATGTGATATCTAAGTCCTTCCCATTCCAATCCTGAGACCCTTCCTATAGCATGAGATGTGATATCTCAATGCTTCTACCAAACCTGAGACCCTTCCTTTAGCATGAGATGTGATATCCAACTCCTTCCCATTCCAACCTGAGACCCTTCCTATAGCATGAGAAGGGATATCCAACTCCTTCCCAATCCAATCCTGAGACCCTTCCGATAGCAGAGATGTGATATCTCAATGCTTATACCAAACCTGAGACCCTTCCTATGGCATGAGATGTGATATCCAACTCCTTGCCATTCAAATCCTGAGACCCTCCCTATAACAAGAGATGTCATATCCAACTCCTTCCCATTCCAAACCTGAGACCCTTCCTTTAGCATGAGATGTGATATCCAAATCCTTCACATTCCAATCCGGAGACCCTTCCTATAACATGAGATGTGATATCCAACTCCTTCCCAATCCAATCCTGAGACCCTTCCGATAGCAGAGATGTGATATCTCAATGCTTATACCAAACCTGAGACCCTTCCTATGGCATGAGATGTGATATCCAACTCCTTGCCATTCAAATCCTGAGACCCTCCCTATAACAAGAGATGTCATATCCAACTCCTTCCCATTCCAAACCTGAGACCCTTCCTTTAGCATGAGATGTGATATCCAAATCCTTCACATTCCAATCCAGAGACCAATCCTATAGCATGAGATGTGATATCTCAATGCTTCTAATACCAAACCTGAGACCCTTCCGATAGCATGAGATGTGATATCTCAATGCTTCAAAAACCAAACATGAGAACCATCCTATAACATGAGATGTGAAATCCAAATCCTTCCCTTCCCAAACCTGAGACTCTTCCTATAGCATGAGATGTGATATCTCAATGCTTCTACCAAACCTGAAACCCTTCCTATAGCATGAGATGTGATATCCAACTCCTTCCCATTCCAATCCTGAGACACTTCCTATAGCATGAGATGTGATATCACAATGCTTCTAATACCAAACCTGAAACCCATCCTATAACATGAGATGTGATATCCAAATCCTTCCCCTTCCAAACCTGAGACCCTTCCTTTAGCATGAGATGTGATATCCAGCTCCTCCCATTCCAATCCTGAGACCCTTCCGATAGCATGAGATGTGATATCTCAATGCTTCTAATATCAAAACTGAGACCCTCCCTATAGCATGAGATGTGATATCTAAGTCCTTCGCATTCCAATCCTGAGACCCTTCCGATAGCAGAGATGTGGTATCTCAATGCTTATACCAAACCTGAGACCCTTCCTATGGCATGAGATGTGATATCCAACTCCTTGCCATTCAAATCCTGAGACCCTCCCTATAACAAGAGATGTCATATCCAACTCCTTCCCATTCCAAACCTGAGACCCTTCCTTTAGCATGAGATGTGATATCCAAATCCTTCACATTCCAATCCGGAGACCAATCCTATAGCATGAGATGTGATATCTCAATGCTTCTAATAC
The DNA here is from genome assembly GCF_040938575.1 of Ambystoma mexicanum. NCBI lineage: Eukaryota > Metazoa > Chordata > Amphibia > Caudata > Ambystomatidae > Ambystoma > Ambystoma mexicanum. The sequence goes on from NW_027182501.1 coordinate 851,739, forward strand.
CAAACCTGAGACCCTTCCGATAGCATGAGATGTGATATCTCAATGCTTCAAAAACCAAACATGAGAACCATCCTATAACATGAGATGTGAAATCCAAATCCTTCCCTTCCCAAACCTGAGACTCTTCCTATAGCATGAGATGTGATATCTCAATGCTTCTAATATCAAACTTGAGACCCTCCCTATAGCATGAGATGTGATATCCAAGTCCTTCCCATTCCAATCCTGAGACACTTCCTATAGCATGAGATGTGATATCTCAATGCTTCTAATACCAAACCTGAGACTCTTCCTATAACATGAGATGGGATATCCAACTCCTTCCCATTCCAATCCTGAGACTCTTCTGATAGCTGAGATGTGATATCTCAATGCTTATACCAAACCTGAGACCCTTCCTACGGCATGAGATGTCATATACAACTCCTTCCCATTCCAATCCTGAGACCCTTCCTATAGCATGAGATGTGATATCTCAATGCTTATACCAAACCTGAGACCCTTCCTATAGCATGAGATGTGATATCCAACTCCTTCCCATTCCAATCCTGAGACCCTTCCTATAGCATGAGATTTGATGTCTCAATGCTTCTAATACCAAACCTGAGATCCTTCCTATAACATGAGATGTGATATCCAACTCCTTCCATTCCAATCCTGAGACCCTTCCTATAGCATGAGATTTGATATCTCAATGCTTATACCAAACCTGAGACCCTTCCTATAGCATGAGATGTGATATCCAAGTCTTTCCCATTCCAATCCTTAGACCCTTCCTACAGCATGCAATATGATATCTCAATGATTCTAATAACAATCCTGAGACCCGTCCTATAACATGAGATGGGATATCCAATTCCTTCCCATTCCAATCCTGAGACACTTCCGATAGCAGAGATGTGATATCTCAATGCTTATACCAAACCTGAGACCCTTCCTATAACATGAGATCGGATATCCAACTCCTTCCCGTTCCAAACCTGAGACCCTTCCTTTAGCATGAGATGTAATATCCAGCTCCTTCCCATTCCAATCCTGAGACACTTCCGATAGCATGAGATGTGATATCTCAATGCTTCTAATATCAAAACTGAAACCCTCCCTATAGCATGATATGTGATATCTAAGTCCTTCCCATTCCAATCCTGAGACCCTTCCTATAGCATGAGATGTGATATCTCAATGCTTCTACCAAACCTGAGACCCTTCCTTTAGCATGAGATGTGATATCCAACTCCTTCCCATTCCAACCTGAGACCCTTCCTATAGCATGAGAAGGGATATCCAACTCCTTCCCAATCCAATCCTGAGACCCTTCCGATAGCAGAGATGTGATATCTCAATGCTTATACCAAACCTGAGACCCTTCCTATGGCATGAGATGTGATATCCAACTCCTTGCCATTCAAATCCTGAGACCCTCCCTATAACAAGAGATGTCATATCCAACTCCTTCCCATTCCAAACCTGAGACCCTTCCTTTAGCATGAGATGTGATATCCAAATCCTTCACATTCCAATCCGGAGACCCTTCCTATAACATGAGATGTGATATCCAACTCCTTCCCAATCCAATCCTGAGACCCTTCCGATAGCAGAGATGTGATATCTCAATGCTTATACCAAACCTGAGACCCTTCCTATGGCATGAGATGTGATATCCAACTCTTTGCCATTCAAATCCTGAGACCCTCCCTATAACAAGAGATGTCATATCCAACTTCTTCCCATTCCAATCCTGAGACCCTTCCTTTAGCATGAGATGTGATATCCAAATCCTTCACATTCCAATCCGGAGACCAATCCTATAGCATGAGATGTGATATCTCAATGCTTCTAATACCAAACCTGAGACCCTTCCGATAGCATGAGATGTGATATCTCAATGCTTCAAAAACCAAACATGAGAACCATCCTATAACATGAGATGTGAAATCCAAATCCTTCCCTTCCCAAACCTGAGACTCTTCCTATAGCATGAGATGTGATATCTCAATGCTTCTACCAAACCTGAAACCCTTCCTATAGCATGAGATGTGATATCCAACTCTTTCCCATTCCAATCCTGAGACACTTCCTATAGCATGAGATGTGATATCACAATGCTTCTAATACCAAACCTGAGACCCATCCTATAACATGAGATGTGATATCCAAATCCTTCCCCTTCCAAACCTGAGACCCTTCCTTTGGTATTAGAAGCATTGAGATATCACATCTCATGCTATAGGAAGGGTCTCAGGATTGGAATGGGAAGGAGTTGGATATCACATCTCATGCTATAGGAAGGGTCTCAGGTTTGGTATTACAAACATTGTGATATTACATCTCATGCTATAGGAAGGGTTTCAGGATTGGATTGGGAAGGAGTTGGATATCACATCTCATGCTATAGGAAGGGTCTCAGGTTTGGAATGGGAAGGATTTGTACATCACATCTCTTGCTATAGGAAGGGCCTCAGGTTTGGTAAGAGAAACATTAAGATATCCCATCTCATGCTATCGGAAGGGTCTCAGGATTAGAATGGGAAGGAGTTGGATATCACATCTCAAGCTATCTCAGGATTGGAATGGGAAGGAGTTTGATATCACATCTCAAGCTATAGGAAGGGTCTCAAGTTTGGAAGGGGAAGGATTTGGATTTCACATCTCATGTTTTAGGACGGGTCTCAGGTTTGGTATTAGAAACATTGAGATATCACATCTCATGGTATAGGAAGGGTTTCAGGATTGGAATGGGAAGGAGTTGGATATCACATCTCATGCAATAGGAAGGGTCTCAGGTTTGATAGAAGCATTGAGATATCACATCTCATGCTATAGGAAGGGTCTCAGGATTGGAATGGGAAGGAGTTGGATATCACATCTCATGCCATAGGAAGAGTCTCAGGTTTGGTATAAGCATTGAGATATCACATCTCTGCTATCGTAAGGGTCTCAGGATTGGAATAGGAAGGAGTTGGATATCCCATCTCATGCTTAAAGAAGGGTCTCAGGTTTGGTATTAGAAGCATTGAGATATCACATCTCATGCTATAGGAAGGGTCTAAGGATTGGAATGGGAAGGAGTTGGATATCACATCTTATGCTATAGGAAGGGTCTCAGGTTTGGTATTACAAGCATTGTGATATTATATCTCATGCTATAGGAAGGGTCTCAGGATTGGATTGGGAAGGAGTTGGATATCACATCTCATGCTATAGGAAGGGTCTCAGGTTTGGAATGGGAAGGGTTTGTACATCACATCTCTTGCTATAGGAAGGGCCTCAGGTTTGGTATGACAAACATTGAGATATCACATCTCATGTTATAGGAAGGATATCAGGTTTGGTATTAGAAGCATTGAGATATCACATCTCATGCTATAGGAAGGGTCTCCGGATTGGAATGGGAAGTAGTTGTATATGACATCTCATGCCATAGGAAGGGTAGCACATATGCTATAGGAAGGGTCTCAGGTTTGGAACACGGGAAGGAGTTGGATATCACATCTCATGCTTTAAGAAGGGTCTCAGTTTTGGTATTAGAAGCATTGAGATATCACATCTCATGCTATAGGAAGGGTCTCAGGATTGGAATGGGAACAAGTTGGATATCACATCTCATGCTATAGGAAGGGTCTCAGGATTGGATTGGGAAGGAGTCGGATATCACATCCCATGCTATAGGAAAGGTCTCAGGTTTGGAATGGGAATGATTTGTATATCACATCTCTTGCTATAGGAAGGGCCTCAGGTTTGGTATCAGAAACATTGAGATATCACATCTCATGGTATAGGAAGGATCTCAGTATTGGAATGGAAAGGGGTTGGATATCACATCTCATGTTATAGGAAGGATATCAGGTTTGGTATTAGAAGCATTGAGATATCACATCTCATGCTATAGGAAGGGTCTCAGGATTGGAATGGGAAGGAGTTGGATATCACATCTCATGCTATAGGAAGGGTCTCAGGATTGGAATGGGAAGGAATTGGATATCCCATCTCATGTCATAGGAAGGATCTCAGGTTTGCTATTAGAAGCACTGAGATATCACATCTCATGCTATAGGAATGGTCTCAGGATTGGAATGGGAAGGAGTTGGATATTACATTCTTGCTATAGGAAGGGTCTCAGGTTTGGAATGGGAAGGAGTTGGATATCCCATCTCATGTCATAGGAAGGATCTCAGGTTTGCTATTAGAAGCACTGAGATATCACATCTCATGCTATAGGAATGGTCTCAGGTTTGGAATGGGAAGGAGTTGGATATTACATTCTTGCTATAGGAAGGGTCTCAGGTTTGGAACGGGAAGGAGTTGGATATCACATCTCATGCTTTAAGAAGGGTCTCAGTTTTGGTATTAGAAGCATTGAGATATCACATCTCATGCTATAGGAAGGGTCTCAGGATTGGTATGGGAAGGAGTTGGATATCACATCTCATGCTATAGGAAGGGTCTCAGGTTTCGTATTACAAGCATTGCGATATTACATCTCATGCTATAGGAAGGGTCTCAGGTTTGGAATGGGGAGGATTTGTATATCACATCTCTTGCTATAGGAAGGGCCTCAGGTTTGGTATGAGAAACATTGAGATATCACATCTCATGGTATAGGAAGGATCTCAGGATTGGAATGGGAAGGAGTTGGATATCACATCTCATGTTATAGGAAGGATATCAGGTTTGGTATTAGAAGCATTGAGATATCACATCTCATGCTATAGGAAGTGTCTCTGTTTTGGGATGGGAAGGAGTTGGAGATAACATCTCATGCTATATGAAGGGTCTCAGGTTTGGTATTAGAAGCTTTGAGATATCACATTTCATACTATAGGAAGGGTCTCTGGTTTGGGATGGGAAGGAGTTGGATATCACATCTCATGCTATAACAAGGGTCTCAGGTTTGGTATTAGAAGCATTGAGATATCACATCTCATGCTATAGGAAGGGTCTCAGGTTTGGAATGGGAAGGAGTTGGATATCACATCTCAGGCTATAGGAAGGATCTCAGTTTTGGAATGAGAAGGAGTTGGATATCACATATCATGTTATATGAAGGCTCTCAGGTTTGGTATTAGAAGCATTGAGATATCACATCTCATGCTATAGTAAGGGTCTCAGGATTGGCATGGGAAGGAGTTTGATATCACATCTCATGCTAAAGGAAGGGTCTCCGGTTTGGAATGGGAAGGAGTTGGATATCACATCTCATGTTATAGGAAGGATCTCAGGTTTGGTATTAGAAACATTGAGATAACACATCTCATGCTATAGGAAGGGTCTCAGGATTGAAATGGGAAGGAGTTGGATATCACATCTCATGCTATCGTAAGGGTCTCAGGATTGGAATAGGAAGGAGTTGGATATCCCATCTCATGCTTTAAGAAGGGTCTCAGGTTTGGTATTAGAAGCATTGAGATATCACATCTCATGCTATAGGAAGGGTCTAAGGATTGGAATGGGAAGGAGTTGGATATCACACATGCTATAGGAAGGGTCTCAGGTTTGGTATTACAAGCATTGTGATATTACCTCTCATGCTATAGGAAGGGTCTCAGGATTGGATTGGGAAGTAGTTGGATATCACATCTGATGCTATAGGAAGGGTCTCAGGTTTGGAATGGGAAGGATTTGTACATCACATCTCTTGCTATAGGAAGGGCCTCAGGTTTGGTATGAGAAACATTGAAATATCACATCTCATGGTATAGGAAGGATCTCAGGATTGGAATGTGAAGGAGTTGGATATCACATCTCGTGTTATAGGAAGGATATCAAGTTTGGTATTAGAAGCATTGAGATATCACATCTCATGCTATAGGAAGGGTCTCAGGTTCGGTAGAAGCATTGAGATATCACATCCCATGCTATAGGAAGGGTCTCAGGATTGGAATGGGAAGGAGTAGTATATGACCTCTCATGCCATAGGAATGGTCTCAGGTTTGGTACAAGCATTGAGATATCACATCTCTGCTATCGGAAGGGTCTCAGGTTTGGAAAGGGAAGGAGTTGGATATCACGTCTCATGCTATAGGAAGGTTCTCAGGTTTGGTATTAGAAGCATTGAGATATCACATCTCATGCTATAGGAAGGGTCTCAGTATTGGAATGGGAAGGAGTTGGATATCACATCTCATGCTACAGGAAGGGTCTCAGGTTTGGAATGGGAAGGAATTGGATATCACATCTCATGTTATAGGAAGGATCTCAGGTCTGGTATTAGAAGCATTGTGATATCACATCTCATGCCATAGGAAGGGTCTCAGGTTTGGAGTGGGAAGGAGTTGGATATCACATCTCATGCTATAGGAAGGGTCTCAGGTTTGGTAGAAGCATTGAGATATCACATCTCATGCTATAGGAAGGGTCTCCGGATTGGAATGGGTAGTAGTTGTATATTACATCTCATGCCATAGGAAGGGTCTCAGGTTTGGTATAAGCATTGAGATATCACATCTCTGCTATCGGAGGGGTCTCAGGATTGGAATGGGAAGGAGTTGGATATCCCATCTCATGTTATAGGAAGGGTCTCAGGTTTGGTATTAGAAGCATTGAGATATCACATCTCATGCTATAGGAAAGGTCTCAGGATTGGGATGGGAAGGACTTGGATATCTCATCTCATGTTATAGGACGGGTCTCAGGTGTGGTATTAGAAGGATTGAGATATCACATCGCATGCTGTAGGAAGGGTCTCAGGTTTGGAATGGGAAGGAATTGGATATCACATCTCATGTCATAGGAAGGATCTCAGGTTTGCTATTAGAAGCATTGAGATATCACTTCTCAAGCTATAGGAAGGGTCTCAGGTTTGGAAAGGGAAGGATTTGGATTTCACATCTCATGTTGTAGGATGGTTCTCATGTTTGGTTTTAGAAGCATTGAGATATCACATCTCATGCTATCGGAAGGGTCTCAGGTTTGGAAAGGGAAGGATTTGGATTTCACATATGTTATAGGATGGTTCTCAGGTTTGGTTTTAGAAGCAGTAAGATATCACATCTCATGTTATAGGAAAGGTCTCAGGATTGGAATGGGAAGGAGTTGGATATCACATCACATGCTAAAGGAAAGGTCTCAGGTTTGGAAGGGGAAGGATTTGGATATCCCATCTCATGTCATAGGAAGGATCTCAGGTTTGCTATTAGAAGCACTGAGATATCACATCTCATGCTATCGGAAGGGTCTCAGGTTTGGAATGGGAAGGAGTTGGATACAAATCTCATGTTATAGGAAGGATCTCAGGTTTGGTATTAGAAGCATTGAGATATCACATATCATGCTATAGGAAAGGTCTCAGGATTGGAATGGGAAGGAGTTGGATATCACATCACATGCTAAAGGAAAGGTCTCAGGTTTGGAAGGGGAAGGATTTGGATCTCACATATGTTTTAGGACGGGTGTCAGGTTTGGTATTAGAAGCATTGAGATATCACATCTCATGGTATAGGAAGGGTCTCAGGATTGGAATGGGAAGGAGTTGGATAGCACATCTCAAGCTATCTCAGGATTGGAATGGGAAGGAGTTTGATATCACATCTCAAGCTATAGGAAGGGTCTCAGGTTTGGAAAGGGAATGATTTGGATTTCACATGTTACAGGATAGTTCTCATGTTTGGTTTTAGAAGCATTGAGATATCACATCTCATGTTATAGGAAGGATCTCAGGTTTGGTATTAGAAGCATTGAGATATCACATCTCATGCTATAGGAAGGGTCTCAGGTTTGGAATGGGAAGGAGTTGGATATCACATCTCATGCTATAGGAAGGATCTCAGGTTTGGTGTTAGAAGCATTGAGATATCAGATCTCATGCTATCGGAAGGATCTCAGGTTTGGTATTAGAAGCATTGAGATATCACATCTCATGCTACCAGAAGGGTCTCAGGATTGGAATGGGAAGGAGTCGGATATCACATCTCATGCTAAAGGGAGGGTTTCAGGTTTGGAAGTGGAAGGATTTGGATATCACATCTCATGTTATAGGAAGATCTCAGGTTTGGTATTAGAAGCATTGAGATATCACATCTCATGCTATCGGAAGGATCTCAGGTTTGGTATTAGAAGCATTGAGATATCACATCTCATGCTATAGGAAGGGTCTCAGGATTGGAATGGGAAGGAGTTGGATATCACATCTCATGCTATAGGAAGGGTCTCAGGTTTGGTATTACAAACATTGTGATATTACATCTCATGCTATAGGAAGGGTTTCAGGATTGGATTGGGAAGGAGTTGGATATCACATCTCATGCAGGAAGGGTCTCAGGTTTGGAATGGGAAGGATTTGTACATCACATCTCTTGCTATAGGAAGGGCCTCAGGTTTGGTAAGAGAAACATTAAGATGTCACATCTCATGCTATCGGAAGGGTCTCAGGATTGGAATGGGAAGGAGTTGGATATCACATCTCAAGCTATCTCAGGATTGGAATGGGAAGGAGTTTGATATCACATCTCAAGCTATAGGAAGGGTCTCAAGTTTGGAAGGGGAAGGATTTGGATTTCACATCTCATGTTTTAGGATGGGTCTCAGGTTTGGTATTAGAAACATTGAGATATCACATCTCATGGTATAGGAAGGGTTTCAGGATTGGAATGGGAAGGAGTTGGATATCACATCTCATGCAATAGGAAGGGTCTCAGGTTTGATAGAAGCATTGAGATATCACATCTCATGCTATAGGAAGGGTCTCAGGATTGGAATGGGAAGGAGTTGGATATCACATCTCATGCCATAGGAAGAGTCTCAGGTTTGGTATAAGCATTGAGATATCACATCTCTGCTATCGTAAGGGTCTCAGGATTGGAATAGGAAGGAGTTGGATATCCCATCTCATGCTTTAAGAAGGGTCTCAGGTTTGGTATTAGAAGCATTGAGATATCACATCTCATGCTATAGGAAGGGTCTAAGGATTGGAATGGGAAGGAGTTGGATATCACATCTTATGCTATAGGAAGGGTCTCAGGTTTGGTATTACAAGCATTGTGATATTATATCTCATGCTATAGGAAGGGTCTCAGGATTGGATTGGGAAGGAGTTGGATATCACATCTCATGCTATAGGAAGGGTCTCAGTTTTGGAATGGGAAGGGTTTGTACATCACATCTCTTGCTATAGGAAGGGCCTCAGGTTTGGTATGAGAAACATTGAGATATCACATCTCATGTTATAGGAAGGATATCAGGTTTGGTATTAGAAGCATTGAGATATCACATCTCATGATATAGGAAGGGTCTCAGGATTGGAATGGGAAGGAGTTGGATATCACATCTCATGCTATAGGAAGGGTCTCAGGTTTGGTATTAGAAGCATTGAGATATCACATCTCATGCTATAGGAAGGGTCTCAGGATTGGAATGGGAACGAGTTGGATATCACATCTCATGCTATAGGAAGGGTCTCAGGATTGGATTGGGAAGGAGTCGGATATCACATCCCATGCTATAGGAGAGGTCTCAGGTTTGGAATGGGAATGATTTGTATATCACATCTCTTGCTATAGGAAGGGCCTCAGGTTTGGTATCAGAAACATTGAGATATCACATCTCATGGTATAGGAAGGATCTCAGTATTGGAATGGAAAGGGGTTGGATATCACATCTCATGTTATAGGAAGGATATCAGGTTTGGTATTAGAAGCATTGAGATATCACATCTCATGCTATAGGAAGGGTCTCAGGATTGGAATGGGAAGGAGTTGGATATCAGATCTCATGCTATAGGAAGGGTCTCAGGTTTGGTAGAAGCATTAAGATATCACATCTCATGCTATAGGAAGGGTCTCAGGATTGGAATGGGAAGGAGTAGTATATGACATCTCGTGCCATAGGAAGGGTCTCAGGTTTGGTATAAGCATTGAGATATCACATCTCTGCTATCGGAAGGGTCTCGGGATTGGAATGGGAAGGAGTTGGATATTACATTCTTGCTATAGGAAGGGTCTCAGGTTTGGAACGGGAAGGAGTTGGATATCCCATCTCATGTCATAGGAAGGATCTCAGGTTTGCTATTAGAAGCACTGAGATATCACATCTCATGCTATAGGAATGGTCTCAGGATTGGAATGGGAAGGAGTTGGATATTACATTCTTGCTATAGGAAGGGTCTCAGGTTTGGAACGGGAAGGAGTTGGATATCACATCTCATGCTTTAAGAAGGGTCTCAGTTTTGGTATTAGAAGCATTGAGATATCACATCTCATGCTCTAGGAAGGGTCTCAGGATTGGAATGGGAAGGAGTTGGATATCACATCTCATGCTATAGGAAGGGTCTCAGGTTTGGTATTACAAGCATTGCGATATTACATCTCATGCTATAGGAAGGGTCTCAGGTTTGGAATGGGGAGGATTTGTATATCACATCTCTTGCTATAGGAAGGGCCTCAGGTTTGGTATGAGAAACATTGAGATATCACATCTCATGGTATAGGAAGGATCTCAGGATTGGAATGGGAAGGAGTTGGATATCACATCTCATGTTATAGGAAGGATATCAGGTTTGGTATTAGAAGCATTGAGATATCACATTTCATACTATAGGAAGGGTCTCTGGTTTGGGATGGGAAGGAGTTGGATATCACATCTCATGCTATAACAAGGGTCTCAGGTTTGGTATTAGAAGCATTGAGATATCACATCTCATGCTATAGGAAGGGTCTCAGGTTTGGAATGGGAAGGAGTTGGATATCACATCTCAGGCTATAGGAAGGATCTCAGGTTTGGAATGAGAAGGAGTTGGATATCACATATCATGTTATATGAAGGCTCTCAGGTTTGGTATTAGAAGCATTGAGATATCACATCTCATGCTATAGTAAGGGTCTCAGGATTGGCATGGGAAGGAGTTTGATATCACATCTCATGCTAAAGGAAGGGTCTCCGGTTTGGAATGGGAAGGAGTTGGATATCACATCTCATGTTATAGGAAGGATCTCAGGTTTGGTATTAGAAACATTGAGATAACACATCTCATGCTATAGGAAGGGTCTCAGGATTGAAATGGGAAGGTGTTGGATATCACATCTCATGCTATCGTAAGGGTCTCAGGATTGGAATAGGAAGGAGTTGGATATCCCATCTCATGCTTTAAGAAGGGTCTCAGGTTTGGTATTAGAAGCATTGAGATATCACATCTCATGCTATAGGAAGGGTCTAAGGATTGGAATGGGAAGGAGTTGGATATCACACATGCTATAGGAAGGGTCTCAGGTTTGGTATTACAAGCATTGTGATATTACATCTCATGCTATAGGAAGGGTCTCAGGATTGGATTGGGAAGGAGTTGGATATCACATCTGATGCTATAGGAAAGGTCTCAGGTTTGGAATGGGAAGGATTTGTACATCACATCTCTTGCTATAGGAAGGGCCTCAGGTTTGGTATGAGAAACATTGAAATATCACATCTCATGGTATAGGAAGGATCTCAGGATTGGAATGTGAAGGAGTTGGATATCACATCTCGTGTTATAGGAAGGATATCAAGTTTGGTATTAGAAGCATTGAGATATCACATCTCATGCTATAGGAAGGGTCTCAGGTTTGGTAGAAGCATTGAGATATCACATCTCATGCTATAGGAAGGGTCTCAGGATTGGAATGGGAAGGAGTAGTATATGACCTCTCATCCCATAGGAAGGGTCTCAGGTTTGGTACAAGCATTGAGATATCACATCTCTGCTATCGGAAGGGTCTCAGGTTTGGAAAGGGAAGGAGCTGGATATCACGTCTCATGCTATAGGAAGGTTCTCAGGTTTGGTATTAGAAGCATTGAGATATCACATCTCATGCTATAGGAAGGGTCTCAGTATTGGAATGGGAAGGAGTTGGATATCACATCTCATGCTACAGGAAGGGTCTCAGGTTTGGAATGGGAAGGAATTGGATATCACATCTCATGTTATAGGAAGGATCTCAGGTCTGGTATTAGAAGCATTGTGATATCACATCTCATGCCATAGGAAGGGTCTCAGGTTTGGAGTGGGAAGGAGTTGGATATCACATCTCATGCTATAGGAAGGGTCTCAGGTTTGGTAGAAGCATTGAGATATCACATCTCATGCTAAAGGAAGGGTCTCCGGATTGGAATGGGTAGTAGTTGTATATTACATCTCATGCCATAGGAAGGGTCTCAGGTTTGGTATAAGCATTGAGATATCACATCTCTGCTATCGGAAGGGTCTCAGGATTGGAATGGGAAGGAGTTGGATATCTCATCTCATGTTATAGGACGGGTCTCAGGTGTGGTATTAGAAGGATTGAGATATCACATCGCATGCTGTAGGAAGGGTCTCAGGTTTGGAATGGGAAGGAATTGGATATCACATCTCATGTCATAGGAAGGATCTCAGGTTTGCTATTAGAAGCATTGAGATATCACTTCTCATGCTATAGGAATGGTCTCAGGATTGGAATGGGAAGGAGTTGGATATTACATTCTTGCTATATGAAGGGTCTCAGGTTTGGAATGGGAAGGAGTTGGATGTCACATATGCTATAGGAAGGGTCTCAGGTTTGGAACGGGAAGTAGTTGGATATCACATTTCATGCTTTAAGAAGGGTCTCAGTTTTGGTATTAAAAGCATTGAGATATCACATCTCATGCTATAGGAAGGGTCTCAGGATTGGAATGGGAAGGAGTTGGATATCACATCTCATGCTATAGGAATGGTCTCAGGTTTGGTATTACAAGCATTGTGATATTACATCTCATGCTATAGGAAGGGTCTCAGGATTGGATTGGGAAAGAGTCGGATATCACATCTCATGCTATAGGAAGGGTCTCAGGTTTGGAATGGGAAGGATTTGTATATCACATCTCTTGCTATAGGAAGGGCCTCAGGTTTGGTATGAGAAACATTGAGATATCACATCTCATGGTATAGGAAGGATCTCAGTATTGGAATGGAAAGGAGTTGGATATCACATCTCATGTTATAGGAAGGATATCAGGTTTGGTATTAGAAGCATTGAGACATCACATCTCATGCTATAGGAAGGGTCTCAGGATTGGAATGGGAAGCAGTAGTATATGACATCTCATGCCATAGGAAGGGTCTCAGGTTTGGTATAAGCATTGAGATATCACATCTCTGCTATCGGAAGGGTCTCGGGATTGGAATGGTAAGGAGTTTATATATCACATCTCATGTTATAGGAAGGATATCATGTTTGGTATTAGAAGCATTGAGATATCACATCTCATGCTATAGGAAGGATCTCAGGATTGGAATGGGAAGGACTTGGATATCACATCTCATGCTATAGGGAGGGTCACAGGTTTGATATTAGAAGCATTGAGATATCACATCTCATGCTATCGGAAGGGTCTCAGGATTGGAATGGGAAGGAGTTGGATATCACATCTCATGCTAAAGGAAGGGTCTCAGGCTTGGAAGGGGAAGGATTTGGATATCACATCTCATGTTGTAGGACGGGTCTCAGGTTTGGTACTACAAGCATTGAGATATCACATCTCATGGTATAGGAAGGGTCTCAGGATTGGAATGGGAAGGAGTTGGATATCACATCTCAAGCTATAGGAAGGGTCTCAGGATTGCAATGGGAAGGAGTTTGATATCACATCTCATGCCATAGGAAGGGTCTCAGTTTTGGTAGAAGCATTGAGAAATGACATCTCATGCTATCGGAAGGGTCTCAGGATTGGATTGGGAAGGAGTTGGATATCCCATCTCATGCTATATGAAGGGTTTCAGGTTTGGTATTAGAAGCATTGAGATATCACATCTCGTGCTATAGGAAGGGTCTCAGGATTGGAATGGGAAGGAGTAGGATATCACATCTCATGCTATAGGAAGGGTCTCAGGTTTGGTATTAGAAGCATTGAGATATCAATTCTCATGGTATAGGAAGGGTCTCAGAATTGGAATGGGAAGGAGTTGGATATCACATCCATGTTATAGGAAGGGTCTCAGGATTGGAATGCGAAGGATTTGGATATCACATCTCTTGCTATAGGAAGGGTCTCAGGTTTTTTATTAGACACATTGAGATATCACATCTCATGCTAAAGGAAGGGTTTCAGGATTCGAATGGGAAGGATTTGGATATCATATCTCATGTTATAGGACGGGTCCCAGGTTTGGTATTAGAAGCACTGAGATATCACATCTCATGCTATCAGAAGGGTCTCAGGATTGGAATGGGAAGGAGTTGGATATCACATCTCATGCTAAAGGGAGGGTCTCAGGTTTGGAAGGGGAAGGATTTGGATATCACATCTCATGTTATCGGAAGGATCTCAGGTTTGGTATTAGAAGCATTGAGATATCACATCTCATGCTATAGGAAGGGTCTCAGGATTGGAATGGGAAGGAGATGGATATCACATCTCATGCTAAAGGAAGGGTCTCATGTTTGGTAGAAGCATTGAGATATCACATCTCATGCTATAGGAAGGGTCTCCGGATTGGAATGGGAAGTAGTTGTACATGACATCTCATGCCATAGGAAGGGTAGCACATATGCTATAGGAAGGGTCTCAGGTTTGGAACACGGGAAGGAGTTGGATATCACATCTCATGCTTTAAGAAGGGTCTCAGTTTTGGTATTAGAAGCATTGAGATATCACATCTCATGCTATAGGAAGGGTCTCAGGATTGGAATGGGAACGAGTTGGAAATCACATCTCATGCTATAAGAAGGGTCTCAGGATTGGATTTGGAAGGAGTCGGATATCACATCCCATGCTATAGGAAAGGTCTCAGGTTTGGAATGGGAATGATTTGTATATCACATCTCTTGCTATAGGAAGGCCCTCAGGTTTGGTATCAGAAACATTGAGATATCACATCTCATGGTATAGGAAGGATCTCAGTATTGGAATGGAAAGGGGTTGGATATCACATCTCATGTTATAGGAAGGATATCAGGTTTGGTATTAGAAGCATTGAGATATCACATCTCATGCTATAGGAAGGGTCTCAGGATTGGAATGGGAAGGAGTTGGATATCACATCTCATGCTATAGGAAGGGTCTCAGGTTTGGTAGAAGCATTGAGATATCACATCTCATGCTATAGGAAGGGTCTCAGGATTGGAATGGGAAGGAGTAGTATATGACATCTCATGCCATAGGAAGGGTCTCAGGTTTGGTATAAGCATTGAGATATCACATCTCTGCTATCGGAAGGGTCTCGGGATTGGAATGGGAAGGAGTTGGATATTACATTCTTGCTATAGGAAGGGTCTCAGGTTTGGAACGGGAAGGAGTTGGATATCCCATCTCATGTCATAGGAAGGATCTCAGGTTTGCTATTAGAAGCACTGAGATATCACATCTCATGCTATAGGAATGGTCTCAGGATTGGAATGGGAAGGAGTTGGATATTACATTCTTGCTATAGGAAGGGTCTCAGTTTTGGAACGGGAAGGAGTTGGATATCACATCTCATGCTTTAAGAAGGGTCTCAGTTTTGGTATTAGAAGCATTGAGATATCACATCTCATGCTATAGGAAGGGTCTCAGGATTGGAATGGGAAGGAGTTGGATATCACATCTCATGCTATAGGAAGGGTCTCAGGTTTGGTATTACAAGCATTGCGATATTACATCTCATGCTATAGGAAGGGTCTCAGGTTTGGAATGGGGAGGATTTGTATATCACATCTCTTGCTATAGGAAGGGCCTCAGGTTTGGTATGAGAAACATTGAGATATCACATCTCATGGTATAGGAAGGATCTCAGGATTGGAATGGGAAGGAGTTGGATATCACATCTCATGTTATAGGAAGGATATCAGGTTTGGTATTAGAAGCATTGAGATATCACATCTCATGCTATAGGAAGGGTCTCTGTTTTGGGATGGGAAGGAGTTGGAGCTAACATCTCATGCTATATGAAGGGTCTCAGGTTTGGTATTAGAAGCTTTGAGATATCACATTTCATACTATAGGAAGGGTCTCTGGTTTGGGATGGGAAGGAGTTGGATATCACATCTCATGCTATAACAAGGGTCTCAGGTTTGGTATTAGAAGCATTGAGATATCACATCTCATGCTATAGGAAGGGTCTCAGGTTTGGAATGGGAAGGAGTTGGATATCACATCTCAGGCTATAGGAAGGATCTCAGGTTTGGAATGAGAAGGAGTTGGATATCACATATCATGTTATATGAAGGCTCTCAGGTTTGGTATTAGAAGCATTGAGATATCACATCTCATGCTATAGTAAGGGTCTCAGGATTGGCATGGGAAGGAGTTTGATATCACATCTCATGCTAAAGGAAGGGTCTCCGGTTTGGAATGGGAAGGAGTTGGATATCACATCTCATGTTATAGGAAGGATCTCAGGTTTGGTATTAGAAACATTGAGATAACACATCTCATGCTATAGGAAGGGTCTCAGGATTGAAATGGGAAGGAGTTGGACATCACATCTCATGCTATCGTAAGGGTCTCAGGATTGGAATAGGAAGGAGTTGGATATCCCATCTCATGCTTTAAGAAGGGTCTCAGGTTTGGTATTAGAAGCATTGAGATATCACATCTCATGCTATAGGAAGGGTCTAAGGATTGGAATGGGAAGGAGTTGGATATCACACATGCTATAGGAAGGGTCTCAGGTTTGGTATTACAAGCATTGTGATATTACATATCATGCTATAGGAAGGGTCTCAGGATTGGATTGGGAAGGAGTTGGATATCACATCTGATGCTATAGGAAAGGTCTCAGGTTTGGAATGGGAAGGATTTGTACATCACATCTCTTGCTATAGGAAGGGCCTCAGGTTTGGTATGAGAAACATTGAAATATCACATCTCATGGTATAGGAAGGATCTCAGGATTGGAATGTGAAGGAGTTGGATATCACATCTCGTGTTATAGGAAGGATATCAAGTTTGGTATTAGAAGCATTGAGATATCACATCTCATGCTATAGGAAGGGTCTCAGGTTTGGTAGAAGCATTGAGATATCACATCTCATGCTATAGGAAGGGTCTCAGGATTGGAATGGGAAGGAGTAGTATATGACCTCTCATGCCATAGGAAGGGTCTCAGGTTTGGTACAAGCATTGAGATATCACATCTCTGCTATCGGAAGGGTCTCAGGTTTGGAAAGGGAAGGAGTTGGATATCACGTCTCATGCTATAGGAAGGTTCTTAGGTTTGGTATTAGAAGCATTGAGATATCACATCTCATGCTATAGGAAGGGTCTCAGTATTGGAATGGGAAGGAGTTGGATATCACATCTCATGCTACAGGAAGGGTCTCAGGTTTGGAATGGGAAGGAATTGGATATCACATCTCATGTTATAGGAAGGATCTCAGGTCTGGTATTAGAAGCATTGTGATATCACATCTCATGCCATAGGAATGGTCTCAGGATTGGAATGGGAAGGAGTTGGATATTACATTCTTGCTATAGGAAGGGTCTCAGGTTTGGAACGGGAAGGAGTTGGATATCACATCTCATGCTTTAAGAAGGGTCTCAGTTTTGGTATTAGAAGCATTGAGATATCACATCTCATGCTCTAGGAAGGGTCTCAGGATTGGAATGGGAAGGAGTTGGATATCACATCTCATGCTATAGGAAGGGTCTCAGGTTTGGTATTACAAGCATTGCGATATTACATCTCATGCTATAGGAAGGGTCTCAGGTTTGGAATGGGGAGGATTTGTATATCACATCTCTTGCTATAGGAAGGGCCTCAGGTTTGGTATGAGAAACATTGAGATATCACATCTCATGGTATAGGAAGGATCTCAGGATTGGAATGGGAAGGAGTTGGATATCACATCTCATGTTATAGGAAGGATATCAGGTTTGGTATTAGAAGCATTGAGATATCACATCTCATGCTATAGGAAGGGTCTCTGTTTTGGGATGGGAAGGAGTTGGAGATAACATCTCATGCTATATGAAGGGTCTCAGGTTTGGTATTAGAAGCTTTGAGATATCACATCTCTGCTATCGGAAGGGTCTCGGGATTGGAATGGTAAGGAGTTTATATATCACATCTCATGTTATAGGAAGGATATCATGTTTGGTATTAGAAGCATTGAGATATCACATCTCATGCTATAGGAAGGATCTCATGATTGGAATGGGAAGGACTTGGATATCACATCTCATGCTATAGGGAGGGTCTCAGGTTTGATATTAGAAGCATTGAGATATCACATCTCATGCTATCGGAAGGGTCTCAGGATTGGAATGGGAAGGAGTTGGATATCACATCTCATGCTAAAGGAAGGGTCTCAGGCTTGGAAGGGGAAGGATTTGGATATCACATCTCATGTTGTAGGACGGGTCTCAGGTTTGGTACTACAAGCATTGAGATATCACATCTCATGGTATAGGAAGGGTCTCAGGATTGGAATGGGAAGGAGTTGGATATCACATCTCAAGCTATAGGAAGGGTCTCAGGATTGCAATGGGAAGGAGTTTGATATCACATCTCATGCCATAGGAAGGGTCTCAGTTTTGGTAGAAGCATTGAGAAATGACATCTCATGCTATCGGAAGGGTCTCAGGATTGGATTGGGAAGGAGTTGGATATCACATCTCATGTTATAGGAAGGATATCAGGTTTGGTATTAGAAGCATTGAGACATCACATCTCATGCTATAGGAAGGGTCTCAGGATTGGAATGGGAAGCAGTAGTATATGACATCTCATGCCATAGGAAGGGTCTCAGGTTTGGTATAAGCATTGAGATATCACATCTCTGCTATCGGAAGGGTCTCGGGATTGGAATGGTAAGGAGTTTATATATCACATCTCATGTTATAGGAAGGATATCATGTTTGGTATTAGAAGCATTGAGATATCACATCTCATGCTATAGGAAGGATCTCAGGATTGGAATGGGAAGGACTTGGATATCACATCTCATGCTATAGGGAGGGTCACAGGTTTGATATTAGAAGCATTGAGATATCACATCTCATGCTATCGGAAGGGTCTCAGGATTGGAATGGGAAGGAGTTGGATATCACATCTCATGCTAAAGGAAGGGTCTCAGGCTTGGAAGGGGAAGGATTTGGATATCACATCTCATGTTGTAGGACGGGTCTCAGGTTTGGTACTACAAGCATTGAGATATCACATCTCATGGTATAGGAAGGGTCTCAGGATTGGAATGGGAAGGAGTTGGATATCACATCTCAAGCTATAGGAAGGGTCTCAGGATTGGAATGGGAAGGAGTTGGATATCACATCTCATGCTAAAGGAAGGGTCTCAGGCTTGGAAGGGGAAGGATTTGGATATCACATCTCATGTTGTAGGACGGGTCTCAGGTTTGGTACTACAAGCATTGAGATATCACATCTCATGGTATAGGAAGGGTCTCAGGATTGGAATGGGAAGGAGTTGGATATCACATCTCATGCCATAGGAAGGGTCTCAGTTTTGGTAGAAGCATTGAGAAATGACATCTCATGCTATCGGAAGGGTCTCAGGATTGGATTGGGAAGGAGTTGGATATCCCATCTCATGCTATATGAAGGGTTTCAGGTTTGGTATTAGAAGCATTGAGATATCACATCTCGTGCTATAGGAAGGGTCTCAGGATTGGAATGGGAAGGAGTAGGATATCACATCTCATGCTATAGGAAGGGTCTCAGGTTTGGTATTAGAAGCATTGAGATATCAATTCTCATGGTATAGGAAGGGTCTCAGAATTGGAATGGGAAGGAGTTGGATATCACATCCATGTTATAGGAAGGGTCTCAGGATTGGAATGCGAAGGATTTGGATATCACATCTCTTGCTATAGGAAGGGTCTCAGGTTTTTTATTAGACACATTGAGATATCACATCTCATGCTAAAGGAAGGGTTTCAGGATTCGAATGGGAAGGATTTGGATATCATATCTCATGTTATAGGACGGGTCCCAGGTTTGGTATTAGAAGCACTGAGATATCACATCTCATGCTATCAGAAGGGTCTCAGGATTGGAATGGGAAGGAGTTGGATATCACATCTCATGCTAAAGGGAGGGTCTCAGGTTTGGAAGGGGAAGGATTTGGATATCACATCTCATGTTATCGGAAGGATCTCAGGTTTGGTATTAGAAGCATTGAGATATCACATCTCATGCTATAGGAAGGGTCTCAGGATTGGAATGGGAAGGAGATGGATATCACATCTCATGCTAAAGGAAGGGTCTCATGTTTGGTAGAAGCATTGAGATATCACATCTCATGCTATAGGAAGGGTCTCCGGATTGGAATGGGAAGTAGTTGTACATGACATCTCATGCCATAGGAAGGGTAGCACATATGCTATAGGAAGGGTCTCAGGTTTGGAACACGGGAAGGAGTTGGATATCACATCTCATGCTTTAAGAAGGGTCTCAGTTTTGGTATTAGAAGCATTGAGATATCACATCTCATGCTATAGGAAGGGTCTCAGGATTGGAATGGGAACGAGTTGGAAATCACATCTCATGCTATAAGAAGGGTCTCAGGATTGGATTGGGAAGGAGTCGGATATCACATCCCATGCTATAGGAAAGGTCTCAGGTTTGGAATGGGAATGATTTGTATATCACATCTCTTGCTATAGGAAGGCCCTCAGGTTTGGTATCAGAAACATTGAGATATCACATCTCATGGTATAGGAAGGATCTCAGTATTGGAATGGAAAGGGGTTGGATATCACATCTCATGTTATAGGAAGGATATCAGGTTTGGTATTAGAAGCATTGAGATATCACATCTCATGCTATAGGAAGGGTCTCAGGATTGGAATGGGAAGGAGTTGGATATCACATCTCATGCTATAGGAAGGGTCTCAGGTTTGGTAGAAGCATTGAGATATCACATCTCATGCTATAGGAAGGGTCTCAGGATTGGAATGGGAAGGAGTAGTATATGACATCTCATGCCATAGGAAGGGTCTCAGGTTTGGTATAAGCATTGAGATATCACATCTCTGCTATCGGAAGGGTCTCGGGATTGGAATGGGAAGGAGTTGGATATTACATTCTTGCTATAGGAAGGGTCTCAGGTTTGGAACGGGAAGGAGTTGGATATCCCATCTCATGTCATAGGAAGGATCTCAGGTTTGCTATTAGAAGCACTGAGATATCACATCTCATGCTATAGGAATGGTCTCAGGATTGGAATGGGAAGGAGTTGGATATTACATTCTTGCTATAGGAAGGGTCTCAGGTTTGGAACGGGAAGGAGTTGGATATCACATCTCATGCTTTAAGAAGGGTCTCAGTTTTGGTATTAGAAGCATTGAGATATCACATCTCATGCTATAGGAAGGGTCTCAGGATTGGAATGGGAAGGAGTTGGATATCACATCTCATGCTATAGGAAGGGTCTCAGGTTTGGTATTACAAGCATTGCGATATTACATCTCATGCTATAGGAAGGGTCTCAGGTTTGGAATGGGGAGGATTTGTATATCACATCTCTTGCTATAGGAAGGGCCTCAGGTTTGGTATGAGAAACATTGAGATATCACATCTCATGGTATAGGAAGGATCTCAGGATTGGAATGGGAAGGAGTTGGATATCACATCTCATGTTATAGGAAGGATATCAGGTTTGGTATTAGAAGCATTGAGATATCACATCTCATGCTATAGGAAGGGTCTCTGTTTTGGGATGGGAAGGAGTTGGAGCTAACATCTCATGCTATATGAAGGGTCTCAGGTTTGGTATTAGAAGCTTTGAGATATCACATTTCATACTATAGGAAGGGTCTCTGGTTTGGGATGGGAAGGAGTTGGATATCACATCTCATGCTATAACAAGGGTCTCAGGTTTGGTATTAGAAGCATTGAGATATCACATCTCATGCTATAGGAAGGGTCTCAGGTTTGGAATGGGAAGGAGTTGGATATCACATCTCAGGCTATAGGAAGGATCTCAGGTTTGGAATGAGAAGGAGTTGGATATCACATATCATGTTATATGAAGGCTCTCAGGTTTGGTATTAGAAGCATTGAGATATCACATCTCATGCTATAGTAAGGGTCTCAGGATTGGCATGGGAAGGAGTTTGATATCACATCTCATGCTAAAGGAAGGGTCTCCGGTTTGGAATGGGAAGGAGTTGGATATCACATCTCATGTTATAGGAAGGATCTCAGGTTTGGTATTAGAAACATTGAGATAACACATCTCATGCTATAGGAAGGGTCTCAGGATTGAAATGGGAAGGAGTTGGATATCACATCTCATGCTATCGTAAGGGTCTCAGGATTGGAATAGGAAGGAGTTGGATATCCCATCTCATGCTTTAAGAAGGGTCTCAGGTTTGGTATTAGAAGCATTGAGATATCACATCTCATGCTATAGGAAGGGTCTAAGGATTGGAATGGGAAGGAGTTGGATATCACACATGCTATAGGAAGGGTCTCAGGTTTGGTATTACAAGCATTGTGATATTACATATCATGCTATAGGAAGGGTCTCAGGATTGGATTGGGAAGGAGTTGGATATCACATCTGATGCTATAGGAAAGGTCTCAGGTTTGGAATGGGAAGGATTTGTACATCACATCTCTTGCTATAGGAAGGGCCTCAGGTTTGGTATGAGAAACATTGAAATATCACATCTCATGGTATAGGAAGGATCTCAGGATTGGAATGTGAAGGAGTTGGATATCACATCTCGTGTTATAGGAAGGATATCAAGTTTGGTATTAGAAGCATTGAGATATCACATCTCATGCTATAGGAAGGGTCTCAGGTTTGGTAGAAGCATTGAGATATCACATCTCATGCTATAGGAAGGGTCTCAGGATTGGAATGGGAAGGAGTAGTATATGACCTCTCATGCCATAGGAAGGGTCTCAGGTTTGGTACAAGCATTGAGATATCACATCTCTGCTATCGGAAGGGTCTCAGGTTTGGAAAGGGAAGGAGTTGGATATCACGTCTCATGCTATAGGAAGGTTCTTAGGTTTGGTATTAGAAGCATTGAGATATCACATCTCATGCTATAGGAAGGGTCTCAGTATTGGAATGGGAAGGAGTTGGATATCACATCTCATGCTACAGGAAGGGTCTCAGGTTTGGAATGGGAAGGAATTGGATATCACATCTCATGTTATAGGAAGGATCTCAGGTCTGGTATTAGAAGCATTGTGATATCACATCTCATGCCATAGGAATGGTCTCAGGATTGGAATGGGAAGGAGTTGGATATTACATTCTTGCTATAGGAAGGGTCTCAGGTTTGGAACGGGAAGGAGTTGGATATCACATCTCATGCTTTAAGAAGGGTCTCAGTTTTGGTATTAGAAGCATTGAGATATCACATCTCATGCTCTAGGAAGGGTCTCAGGATTGGAATGGGAAGGAGTTGGATATCACATCTCATGCTATAGGAAGGGTCTCAGGTTTGGTATTACAAGCATTGCGATATTACATCTCATGCTATAGGAAGGGTCTCAGGTTTGGAATGGGGAGGATTTGTATATCACATCTCTTGCTATAGGAAGGGCCTCAGGTTTGGTATGAGAAACATTGAGATATCACATCTCATGGTATAGGAAGGATCTCAGGATTGGAATGGGAAGGAGTTGGATATCACATCTCATGTTATAGGAAGGATATCAGGTTTGGTATTAGAAGCATTGAGATATCACATCTCATGCTATAGGAAGGGTCTCTGTTTTGGGATGGGATGGAGTTGGAGATAACATCTCATGCTATATGAAGGGTCTCAGGTTTGGTATTAGAAGCTTTGAGATATCACATCTCTGCTATCGGAAGGGTCTCGGGATTGGAATGGTAAGGAGTTTATATATCACATCTCATGTTATAGGAAGGATATCATGTTTGGTATTAGAAGCATTGAGATATCACATCTCATGCTATAGGAAGGATCTCATGATTGGAATGGGAAGGACTTGGATATCACATCTCATGCTATAGGGAGGGTCTCAGGTTTGATATTAGAAGCATTGAGATATCACATCTCATGCTATCGGAAGGGTCTCAGGATTGGAATGGGAAGGAGTTGGATATCACATCTCATGCTAAAGGAAGGGTCTCAGGCTTGGAAGGTTAAGGATTTGGATATCACATCTCATGTTGTAGGACGGGTCTCAGGTTTGGTACTACAAGCATTGAGATATCACATCTCATGGTATAGGAAGGGTCTCAGGATTGGAATGGGAAGGAGTTGGATATCACATCTCAAGCTATAGGAAGGGTCTCAGGATTGCAATGGGAAGGAGTTTGATATCACATCTCATGCCATAGGAAGGGTCTCAGTTTTGGTAGAAGCATTGAGAAATGACATCTCATGCTATCGGAAGGGTCTCAGGATTGGATTGGGAAGGAGTTGGATATCCCATCTCATGCTATATGAAGGGTGTCAGGTTTGGTATTAGAAGCATTGAGATATCACATCTCGTGCTATAGGAAGGGCCTCAGGATTGGAATGGGAAGGAGTAGGATATAACATCTCATGCTATAGGAAGGGTCTCAGGTTTGGTATTAGAAGCATTGAGATATCAATTCTCATGGTATAGGAAGGGTCTCAGAATTGGAATGGGAAGGAGTTGGATATCACATCCATGTTATAGGAAGGGTCTCAGGATTGGAATGCGAAGGATTTGGATATCACATCTCTTGCTATAGGAAGGGTCTCAGGTTTTTTATTAGACACATTGAGATATCACATCTCATGCTAAAGGAAGGGTTTCAGGATTCGAATGGGAAGGATTTGGATATCATATCTCATGTTATAGGACGGGTCCCAGGTTTGGTATTAGAAGCACTGAGATATCACATCTCATGCTATCAGAAGGGTCTCAGGATTGGAATGGGAAGGAGTTGGATATCACATCTCATGCTAAAGGGAGGGTCTCAGGTTTGGAAGGGGAAGGATTTGGATATCACATCTCATGTTATCGGAAGGATCTCAGGTTTGGTATTAGAAGTATTGAGATATCACATCTCATGCTATAGGAAGGGTCTCAGGATTGGAATGGGAAGGAGATGGATATCACATCTCATGCTAAAGGAAGGGTCTCATGTTTGGTAGAAGCATTGAGATATCACATCTCATGCTATAGGAAGGGTCTCCGGATTGGAATGGGAAGTAGTTGTATATGACATCTCATGCCATAGGAAGGGTAGCACATATGCTATAGGAAGGGTCTCAGGTTTGGAACACGGGAAGGAGTTGGATATCACATCTCATGCTTTAAGAAGGGTCTCAGTTTTGGTATTAGAAGCATTGAGATATCACATCTCATGCTATAGGAAGGGTCTCAGGATTGGAATGGGAACGAGTTGGAAATCACATCTCATGCTATAGGAAGGGTCTCAGGATTGGATTGGGAAGGAGTCGGATATCACATCCCATGCTATAGGAAAGGTCTCAGGTTTGGAATGGGAATGATTTGTATATCACATCTCTTGCTATAGGAAGGCCCTCAGGTTTGGTATCAGAAACATTGAGATATCACATCTCATGGTATAGGAAGGATCTCAGTATTGGAATGGAAAGGGGTTGGATATCACATCTCATGTTATAGGAAGGATATCAGGTTTGGTATTAGAAGCATTGAGATATCACATCTCATGCTATAGGAAGGGTCTCAGGATTGGAATGGGAAGGAGTTGGATATCACATCTCATGCTATAGGAAGGGTCTCAGGTTTGGTAGAAGCATTGAGATATCACATCTCATGCTATAGGAAGGGTCTCAGGATTGGAATGGGAAGGAGTAGTATATGACATCTCATGCCATAGGAAGGGTCTCAGGTTTGGTATAAGCATTGAGATATCACATCTCTGCTATCGGAAGGGTCTCGGGATTGGAATGGGAAGGAGTTGGATATTACATTCTTGCTATAGGAAGGGTCTCAGGTTTGGAACGGGAAGGAGTTGGATATCCCATCTCATGTCATAGGAAGGATCTCAGGTTTGCTATTAGAAGCACTGAGATATCACATCTCATGCTATAGGAATGGTCTCAGGATTGGAATGGGAAGGAGTTGGATATTACATTCTTGCTATAGGAAGGGTCTCAGGTTTGGAACGGGAAGGAGTTGGATATCACATCTCATGCTTTAAGAAGGGTCTCAGTTTTGGTATTAGAAGCATTGAGATATCACATCTCATGCTATAGGAAGGGTCTCAGGATTGGAATGGGAAGGAGTTGGATATCACATCTCATGCTATAGGAAGGGTCTCAGGTTTGGTATTACAAGCATTGTGATATTACATCTCATGCTATAGGAAGGGTCTCAGGTTTGGAATGGGGAGGATTTGTATATCACATCTCTTGCTATAGGAAGGGCCTCAGGTTTGGTATGAGAAACATTGAGATATCACATCTCATGGTATAGGAAGGATCTCAGGATTGGAATTGGAAGGAGTTGGATATCACATCTCATGTTATAGGAAGGATATCAGGTTTGGTATTAGAAGCATTGAGATATCACATCTCATGCTATAGGAAGGGTCTCTGTTTTGGGATGGGAAGGAGTTGGAGATAACATCTCATGCTATATGAAGGGTCTCAGGTTTGGTATTAGAAGCTTTGAGATGTCACATTTCATACTATAGGAAGGGTCTCTGGTTTGGGATGGGAAGGAGTTGGATATCACATCTCATGCTATAACAAGGGTCTCAGGTTTGGTATTAGAAGCATTGAGATATCACATCTCATGCTATAGGAAGGGTCTCAGGTTTGGAATGGGAAGGAGTTGGATATCACATCTCAGGCTATAGGAAGGATCTCAGTTTTGGAATGAGAAGGAGTTGGATATCACATATCATGTTATATGAAGGCTCTCAGGTTTGGTATTAGAAGCATTGAGATATCACATCTCATGCTATAGTAAGGGTCTCAGGATTGGCATGGGAAGGAGTTTGATATCATATCTCATGCTAAAGGAAGGGTCTCCGGTTTGGAATGGGAAGGAGTTGGATATCACATCTCATGTTACAGGAAGGATCTCAGGTTTGGTATTAGAAACTTTGAGATAACACATCTCATGCTATAGGAAGGGTCTCAGGATTGAAATGGGAAAGAGTTGGATATCACATCTCATGCTGTCGTAAGGGTCTCAGGATTGGAATAGGAAGGAGTTGGATATCCCATCTCATGCTTTAAGAAGGGTCTCAGGTTTGGTATTAGAAGCATTGAGATATCACATCTCATGCTATAGGAAGGGTCTAAGGATTGGAATGGGAAGGAGTTGGATATCACACATGCTATAGGAAGGGTCTCAGGTTT
The DNA here is from genome assembly GCF_040938575.1 of Ambystoma mexicanum. Taxonomy (NCBI): domain Eukaryota; kingdom Metazoa; phylum Chordata; class Amphibia; order Caudata; family Ambystomatidae; genus Ambystoma; species Ambystoma mexicanum. Next base: position 878,922 of record NW_027182501.1, read on the forward strand.
GGTATTACAAGCATTGTGATATTACATCTCATGCTATAGGAAGGGTCTCAGGATTGGATTGGGAAGGAGTTGGATATCACATCTGATGCTATAGGAAGGGTCTCAGGTTTGGAATGGGAAGGATTTGTACATCACATCTCTTGCTATAGGAAGGGCCTCAGGTTTGGTATGAGAAACATTGAAATATCACATCTCATGGTATAGGAAGGATCTCAGGATTGGAATGTGAAGGAGTTGGATATCACATCTCGTGTTATAGGAAGGATATCAAGTTTGGTATTAGAAGCATTGAGATATCACATCTCATGCTATAGGAAGGGTCTCAGGTTTGGTAGAAGCATTGAGATATCACATCTCATGCTATAGGAAGGGTCTCAGGATTGGAATGGGAAGGAGTAGTATATGACCTCTCATGCCATAGGAATGGTCTCAGGTTTGGTACAAGCATTGAGATATCACATCTCTGCTATCGGAAGGGTCTCAGGTTTGGAAAGGGAAGGAGTTGGATATCACGTTCCATGCTATAGGAAGGTTCTCAGGTTTGGTATTAGAAGCATTGAGATATCACATCTCATGCTATAGGAAGGGTCTCAGTATTGGAATGGGAAGGAGTTGGATATCACATCTCATGCTACAGGAAGGGTCTCAGGTTTGGAATGGGAAGGAATTGGATATCACATCTCATGTTATAGGAAGGATCTCAGGTCTGGTATTAGAAGCATTGTGATATCACATCTCATGCCATAGGAAGGGTCTCAGGTTTGGAGTGGGAAGGAGTTGGATATCACATCTCATGCTATAGGAAGGGTCTCAGGTTTGGTAGAAGCATTGAGATATCACATATCATGCTATAGGAAGGTTGTCCGGATTGGAATGGGTAGTAGTTGTATATTACATCTCATGCCATAGGAAGGGTCTCAGGTTTGGTATAAGCATTGAGATATCACATCTCTGCTATCGGAAGGGTCTCAGGATTGGAATGGGAAGGAGTTGGATATCCCATCTCATGTTATAGGAAGGGTCTCAGGTTTGGTATTAGAAGCATTGAGATATCACATCTCATGCTATAGGAAAGGTCTCAGGATTGGGATGGGAAGGACTTGGATATCTCATCTCATGTTATAGGACGGGTCTCAGGTGTGGTATTAGAAGGATTGAGATATCACATTGCATGCTGTAGGAAGGGTCTCAGGTTTGGAATGGGAAGGAATTGGATATCACATCTCATGTCATAGGAAGGATCTCAGGTTTGCTATTAGAAGCATTGAGATATTACTTCTCAAGCTATAGGAAGGGTCTCAGGTTTGGAAAGGGAAGGATTTGGATTTCACATCTCATGTTGTAGGATGGTTCTCATGTTTGGTTTTAGAAGCATTGAGATATCACATCTCATGCTATCGGAAGGGTCTCAGGTTTGGAAAGGGAAGGATTTGGATTTCACATATGTTATAGGATGGTTCTCAGGTTTGGTTTTAGAAGCAGTAAGATATCACATCTCATGCTATAGGAAGGGTCTCAGGTTTGGAATGGGAAGGAGTTGGATACAAATCTCATGTTATAGGAAGGATGTCAGGTTTGGTATTAGAAGCATTGAGATATCACATATCATGCTATAGGAAAGGTCTCAGGATTGGAATGGGAAGGAGTTGGATATCACATCACATGCTAAAGGAAAGGTCTCAGGTTTGGAAGGGGAAGGATTTGGATCTCACATATGTTTTAGGACGGGTGTCAGGTTTGGTATTAGAAGCATTGAGATATCACATCTCATGGTATAGGAAGGGTCTCAGGATTGGAATGGGAAGGAGTTGGATAGCACATCTCAAGCTATCTCAGGATTGGAATGGGAAGGAGTTTGATATCACATCTCAAGCTATAGGAAGGGTCTCAGGTTTGGAAAGGGAATGATTTGGATTTCACATGTTACAGGATAGTTCTCATGTTTGGTTTTAGAAGCATTGAGATATCACATCTCATGTTATAGGAAGGATCTCAGGTTTGGTATTAGAAGCATTGAGATATCACATCTCATGCTATAGGAAGGGTCTCAGGTTTGGAATGGGAAGGAGTTGGATATCACATCTCATGCTATAGGAAGGATCTCAGGTTTGGTGTTAGAAGCATTGAGATATCAGATCTCATGCTATCGGAAGGATCTCAGGTTTGGTATTAGAAGCATTGAGATATCACATCTCATGCTACCAGAAGGGTCTCAGGATTGGAATGGGAAGGAGTCGGATATCACATCTCATGCTAAAGGGAGGGTTTCAGGTTTGGAAGTGGAAGGATTTGGATATCACATCTCATGTTATAGGAAGATCTCAGGTTTGGTATTAGAAGCATTGAGATATCACATCTCATGCTATCGGAAGGATCTCAGGTTTGGTATTAGAAGCATTGAGATATCACATCTCATGCTATAGGAAGGGTCTCAGGATTGGAATGGGAAGGAGTTGGATATCACATCTCATGCTATAGGAAGGGTCTCAGGTTTGGTATTACAAACATTGTGATATTACATCTCATGCTATAGGAAGGGTTTCAGGATTGGATTGGGAAGGAGTTGGATATCACATCTCATGCTATAGGAAGGGTCTCAGGTTTGGAATGGGAAGGATTTGTACATCACATCTCTTGCTATAGGAAGGGCCTCAGGTTTGGTAAGAGAAACATTAAGATATCACATCTCATGCTATCGGAAGGGTCTCAGGATTGGAATGGGAAGGAGTTGGATATCACATCTCAAGCTATCTCAGGATTGGAATGGGAAGGAGTTTGATATCACATCTCAAGCTATAGGAAGGGTCTCAAGTTTGGAAGGGGAAGGATTTGGATTTCACATCTCATGTTTTAGGACGGGTCTCAGGTTTGGTATTAGAAACATTGAGATATCACATCTCATGGTATAGGAAGGGTTTCAGGATTGGAATGGGAAGGAGTTGGATATCACATCTCATGCAATAGGAAGGGTCTCAGGTTTGATAGAAGCATTGAGATATCACATCTCATGCTATAGGAAGGGTCATAGGATTGGAATGGGAAGGAGTTGGATATCACATCTCATGCCATAGGAAGAGTCTCAGGTTTGGTATAAGCATTGAGATATCACATCTCTGCTATCGTAGGGGTCTCAGGATTGGAATAGGAAGGAGTTGGATATCCCATCTCATGCTTTAAGAAGGGTCTCAGGTTTGGTATTAGAAGCATTGAGATATCACATCTCATGCTATAGGAAGGGTCTAAGGATTGGAATGGGAAGGAGTTGGATATCACATCTTATGCTATAGGAAGGGTCTCAGGTTTGGAATTACAAGCATTGTGATATTATATCTCATGCTATAGGAAGGGTCTCAGGATTGGATTGGGAAGGAGTTGGATATCACATCTCATGCTATAGGAAGGGTCTCAGGTTTGGAATGGGAAGGGTTTGTACATCACATCTCTTGCTATAGGAAGGGCCTCAGGTTTGGTATGAGAAACATTGAGATATCACATCTCATGTTATAGGAAGGATATCAGGTTTGGTATTAGAAGCATTGAGATATCACATCTCATGATATAGGAAGGGTCTCAGGATTGGAATGGGAAGGAGTTGGATATCACATCTCATGCTATAGGAAGGGTCTCAGGTTTGGTAGAAGCATTGAGATATCACATCTCATGCTATAGGAAGGGTCTCCGGATTGGAATGGGAAGTAGTTGTATATGACATCTCATGCCATAGGAAGGGTAGCACATATGCTATAGGAAGGGTCTCAGGTTTGGAACACGGGAAGGAGTTGGATATCACATCTCATGCTTTAAGAAGGGTCTCAGTTTTGGTATTAGAAGCATTGAGATATCACATCTCATGCTATAGGAAGGGTCTCAGGATTGGAATGGGAACGAGTTGGATATCACATCTTATGCTATAGGAAGGGTCTCAGGATTGGATTGGGAAGGAGTCGGATATCACATCCCATGCTATAGGAAAGGTCTCAGGTTTGGAATGGGAATGATTTGTATTTCACATCTCTTGCTATAGGAAGGGCCTCAGGTTTGGTATCAGAAACATTGAGATATCACATCTCATGGTATAGGAAGGATCTCAGTATTGGAATGGAAAGGGGTTGGATATCACATCTCATGTTATAGGAAGGATATCAGGTTTGGTATTAGAAGCATTGAGATATCACATCTCATGCTATAGGAAGGGTCTCAGGATTGGAATGGGAAGGAGTTGGATATCACATCTCATGCTATAGGAAGGGTCTCAGGTTTGGTAGAAGCATTAAGATATCACATCTCATGCTATAGTAAGGGTCTCAGGATTGGAATGGGAAGGAGTAGTATATGACATCTCATGCCATAGGAAGGGTCTCAGGTTTGGTATAAGCATTGAGATATCACATCTCTGCTATCGGAAGGGTCTCGGGATTGGAATGGGAAGGAGTTGGATATTACATTCTTGCTATAGGAAGGGTCTCAGGTTTGGAACGGGAAGGAGTTGGATATCCCATCTCATGTCATAGGAAGGATCTCAGGTTTGCTATTAGAAGCACTGAGATATCACATCTCATGCTATAGGAATGGTCTCAGGATTGGAATGGGAAGGAGTTGGATATTACATTCTTGCTATAGGAAGGGTCTCAGGTTTGGAACGGGAAGGAGTTGGATATCACATCTCATGCTTTAAGAAGGGTCTCAGTTTTGGTATTAGAAGCATTGAGATATCACATCTCATGCTCTGGGAAGGGTCTCAGGATTGGAATGGGAAGGAGTTGGATATCACATCTCATGCTATAGGAAGGGTCTCAGGTTTGGTATTACAAGCATTGCGATATTACATCTCATGCTATAGGAATGGTCTCAGGTTTGGAATGGGGAGGATTTGTATATCACATCTCTTGCTATAGGAAGGGCCTCAGGTTTGGTATGAGAAACATTGAGATATCACATCTCATGGTATAGGAAGGATCTCAGGATTGGAATGGGAAGGAGTTGGATATCACATCTCATGTTATATGAAGGGTCTCAGGTTTGGTATTAGAAGCTTTGAGATATCACATTTCATACTATAGGAAGGGTCTCTGGTTTGGGATGGGAAGGAGTTGGATATCACATCTCATGCTATAACAAGGGTCTCAGGTTTGGTATTAGAAGCATTGAGATATCACATCTCATGCTATAGGAAGGGTCTCAGGTTTGGAATGGGAAGGAGTTGGATATCACATATCATGTATATGAAGGCTCTCAGGTTTGGTATTAGAAGCATTGAGATATCACATCTCATGCTATAGTAAGGGTCTCAGGATTGGCATGGGAAGGAGTTTGATATCACATCTCATGCTAAAGGAAGGGTCTCCGGTTTGGAATGGGAAGGAGTTGGATATCACATCTCATGTTATAGGAAGGATCTCAGGTTTGGTATTAGAAACATTGAGATAACACATCTCATGCTATAGGAAGGGTCTCAGGATTGAAATGGGAAGGAGTTGGATATCACATCTCATGCTATCATAAGGGTCTCAGGATTGGAATAGGAAGGAGTTGGATATCCCATCTCATGCTTTAAGAAGGGTCTCAGGTTTGGTATTAGAAGCATTGAGATATCACATCTCATACTATAGGAAGGGTCTAAGGATTGGAATGGGAAGGAGTTGGATATCACACATGCTATAGGAAGGGTCTCAGGTTTGGTATTACAAGCATTGTGATATTACATCTCATGCTATAGGAAGGGTCTCAGGATTGGATTGGGAAGGAGTTGGATATCACATCTGATGCTATAGGAAAGGTCTCAGGTTTGGAATGGGAAGGATTTGTACATCACATCTCTTGCTATAGGAAGGGCCTCAGGTTTGGTATGAGAAACATTGAAATATCACATCTCATGGTATAGGAAGGATCTCAGGATTGGAATGTAAAGGAGTTGGATATCACATCTCGTGTTATAGGAAGGATATCAAGTTTGGTATTAGAAGCATTGAGATATCACATCTCATGCTATAGGAAGGGTCTCAGGTTTGGTAGAAGCATTGAGATATCACATCTCATGCTATAGGAAGGGTCTCAGGATTGGAATGGGAAGGAGTAGTATATGACCTCTCATGCCATAGGAAGGGTCTCAGGTTTGGTACAAGCATTGAGATATCACATCTCTGCTATCGGAAGGGTCTCAGGTTTGGAAAGGGAAGGAGTTGGATATCACGTCTCATGCTATAGGAAGGTTCTCAGGTTTGGTATTAGAAGCATTGAGATATCACATCTCATGCTATAGGAAGGGTCTCAGTATTGGAATGGGAAGGAGTTGGATATCAAATCTCATGCTACAGGAAAGGTCTCAGGTTTGGAATAGGAAGGAATTGGATATTGCATCTCATGTTATAGGAAGGATCTCAGGTCTGGTATTAGAAGCATTGTGATATCACATCTCATGCCATAGGAAGGGTCTCAGGTTTGGAGTGGGAAGGAGTTGGATATCACATCTCATGCTATAGGAAGGGTCTCAGGTTTGGTAGAAGCATTGAGATATCACATCTCATGCTATAGGAAGGGTCTCCGGATTGGAATGGGTAGTAGTTGTATATTACATCTCATGCCATAGGAAGGGTCTCAGGTTTGGTATAAGCATTGAGATATGACATCTCTGCTATAGGAAGGGTCTCAGGATTGGAATGGGAAGGAGTTGGATATCCCATCTCATGTTATAGGAAGGGTCTCAGGTTTGGTATTAGAAGCATTGAGATATCACATCTCATGCTATAGGAAAGGTCTCAGGATTGGGATGGGAAGGACTTGGATATCTCATCTCATGTTATAGGACGGGTCTCAGGTGTGGTATTAGAAGGATTGAGATATCACATCGCATGCTGTAGGAAGGGTCTCAGGTTTGGAATGGGAAGGAATTGGATATCACATCTCATGTCATAGGAAGGATCTCAGGTTTGCTATTAGAAGCATTGAGATATCACTTCTCATGCTATAGGAATGGTCTCAGGATTGGAATGGGAAGGAGTTGGATATTACATTCTTGCTATATGAAGGGTCTCAGGTTTGGAATGGGAAGGAGTTGGATGTCACATATGCTATAGGAAGGGTCTCAGGTTTGGAACGGGAAGTAGTTGGATATCACATCTCATGCTTTAAGAAGGGTCTCAGTTTTGGTATTAAAAGCATTGAGATATCACATCTCATGCTATAGGAAGGGTCTCAGGATTGGAATGGGAAGGAGTTGGATATCACATCTCATGCTATAGGAATGGTCTCAGGTTTGGTATTACAAGCATTGTGATATTACATCTCATGCTATAGGAAGGGTCTCAGGATTGGATTGGGAAAGAGTCGGATATCACATCTCATGCTATAGGAAGGGTCTCAGGTTTGGAATGGGAAGGATATGTATATCACATCTCTTGCTATAGGAAGGGCCTCAGGTTTGGTATGAGAAACATTGAGATATCACATCTCATGGTATAGGAAGGATCTCAGTATTGGAATGGAAAGGAGTTGGATATCACATCTCATGTTATAGGAAGGATATCAGGTTTGGTATTAGAAGCATTGAGACATCACATCTCATGCTATAGGAAGGGTCTCAGGATTGGAATGGGAAGGAGTTGGATATCACATCTCATGCTATAGGAAGGGTCTCAAGTTTGGTAGAAGCATTGAGATATCACATCTCATGCTATAGGAAGGGTCCCAGGATTGGAATGGGAAGCAGTAGTATATGACATCTCATGCCATAGGAAGGGTCTCAGGTTTGGTATAAGCATTGAGATATCACATCTCTGCTATCGGAAGGGTCTCGGGATTGGAATGGTAAGGAGTTTATATATCACATCTCATGTTATAGGAAGGATATCATGTTTGGTATTAGAAGCATTGAGATATCACATCTCATGCTATAGGAAGGATCTCAGGATTGGAATGGGAAGGACTTGGATATCACATCTCATGCTATAGGGAGGGTCTCAGGTTTGATATTAGAAGCATTGAGATATCACATCTCATGCTATCAGAAGGGTCTCAGGATTGGAATGGGAAGGAGTTGGATATCACATCTCATGCTAAAGGAAGGGTCTCAGGCTTGGAAGGGGAAGGATTTGGATATCACATCTCATGTTGTAGGACGGGTCTCAGGTTTGGTACTACAAGCATTGAGATATCACATCTCATGGTATAGGAAGGGTCTCAGGATTGGAATGGGAAGGAGTTGGATATCACATCTCAAGCTATAGGAAGGGTCTCAGGATTGGAATGGGAAGGAGTTTGATATCACATCTCATGCCATAGGAAGGGTCTCAGTTTTGGTAGAAGCATTGGGAAATGACATCTCATGCTATCGGAAGGGTCTCAGGATTGGATTGGGAAGGAGTTGGATATCCCATCTCATGCTATATGAAGGGTGTCAGGTTTGGTATTAGAAGCATTGAGATATCACATCTCGTGCTATAGGAAGGGTCTCAGGATTGGAATGGGAAGGAGTAGGATATCACATCTCATGCTATAGGAAGGGTCTCAGGTTTGGTATTAGAAGCATTGAGATATCAATTCTCATGGTATAGGAAGGGTCTCAGAATTGGAATGGGAAGGAGTTGGATATCACATCCATGTTATAGGAAGGGTCTCAGGATTGGAATGCGAAGGATTTGGATATCACATCTCTTGCTATAGGAAGGGTCTCAGGTTTTTTATTAGACACATTGAGATATCACATCTCATGCTAAAGGAAGGGTTTCAGGATTCGAATGGGAAGGATTTGGATATCATATCTCATGTTATAGGACGGGTCCCAGGTTTGGTATTAGAAGCACTGAGATATCACATCTCATGGTATAGGAAGGGTCTCAGGATTGGAATGGGAAGGAGTTGGATATCCCTTCTCATGCTATAGGAAGGGTCTCAGGTTGGAATGGGAAGGAGTTGGATATCACATCTCATGTTATAGGAAGGGTCTCGGGATTGGAATGGGAAGGATTTGGATATCATATCTCTTGCTATAGGAAGGGTCTCATGTTTTTTATTAGAAACAGAAATATCACATCTCGTGGTATAGGAAGGGTTTCAGGATTGGAATTGGAAGGATTTGGATATCACATCTCATGCTAAAGGAAGGGTCTCAGGTTTGGAAGGGGAAGGAGTAGGATATCACATCTCATGCTAAAGGAAGGGTCTCAGGTTTGATAGAAGCATTGAAATATTACAGCTCATGCTATAGGAAGGGTCTCAGGATTGGAATGGGAAGGAGTTGGATATCACATCTCATGCTAAAGGAAGGGTCTCAGGTTTGATAGAAGCATTGAGATATCACATCTCATGCTATAGGAAGGGTCTCAGGTTTGGTATAAGCATTGAGATATCACATCTCTGCTATCGGAAGGGTCTCAGGATAGGAATGGGAAGGACTTAGATATCACATCTCATGCTATAGGGAGGGTCTCAGTTTTGATATTAGAAGCATTGAGATATCACATCTCATGCTATCGGAAGGGTCTCAGGATTGGAATGGGAAGGAGTTGGATATCACATCTCAAGCTATCTCAGGATTGGAATGGGAAGGAGTTTGATATCACATCTCAAGCTATAGGAAGGGTCTCAGGTTTGGAAGGGGAAGGATTTGGATCTCACATCTCATGTTTTAGGACGGGTCTCAGGTTTGGTATTAGAAGCATTGAGATATCACATCTCATGGTATAATAAGGGTCTCAGGATTGGAATGGGAAGGAGTTTGATGTCACATCTCAAGCTATAGGAAGGGTCTCAGGTTTGGGAAGTGAAGGATTTGGATAGCACATCTCATGTTATAGGATGGTTCTCATGTTTGGTTTTAGAAGCATTGAGATATCACATCTCATGCTATAGGAAAGGTCTCAGGATTGGGATGGGAAGGACTTGGATATCTCATCTCATGTTATAGGACGGGTCTCAGGTGTGGTATTAGAAGGATTGAGATATCACATCGCATGCTGTAGGAAGGGTCTCAGGTTTGGAATGGGAAGGAATTGGATATCACATCTCATGTCATAGGAAGGATCTCAGGTTTGCTATTAGAAGCATTGAGATATCACTTCTCATGCTATAGGAATGGTCTCAGGATTGGAATGGGAAGGAGTTGGATATTACATTCTTGCTATATGAAGGGTCTCAGGTTTGGAATGGGAAGGAGTTGGATGTCACATATGCTATAGGAAGGGTCTCAGGTTTGGAACGGGAAGTAGTTGGATATCACATCTCATGCTTTAAGAAGGGTCTCAGTTTTGGTATTAGAAGCATTGAGATATCACATCTCATGCTATAGGAAGGGTCTCAGGATTGGAATGGGAAGGAGTTGGATATCACATCTCATGCTATAGGAATGGTCTCAGGTTTGGTATTACAAGCATTGTGATATTACATCTCATGCTATAGGAAGGGTCTCAGGATTGGATTGGGAAAGAGTCGGATATCACATCTCATGCTATAGGAAGGGTCTCAGGTTTGGAATGGGAAGGATTTGTATATCACATCTCTTGCTATAGGAAGGGCCTCAGGTTTGGTATGAGAAACATTGAGATATCACATCTCATGGTATAAGAAGGATCTCAGTATTGGAATGGAAAGGAGTTGGATATCACATCTCATGTTATAGGAAGGGTCTCAAGTTTGGTAGAAGCATTGAGATATCACATCTCATGCTATAGGAAGGGTCTCAGGATTGGAATGGGAAGGAGTTGGATATCACATCTCATGCTATAGGAAGGGTCTCAAGTTTGGTAGAAGCATTGAGATATCACATCTCATGCTATAGGAAGGGTCTCAGGATTGGAATGGGAAGCAGTAGTATATGACATCCCATGCCATAGGAAGGGTCTCAGGTTTGGTATAAGCATTGAGATATCACATCTCTGCTATCGGAAGGGTCTCGGGATTGGAATGGTAAGGAGTTTATATATCACATCTCATGTTATAGGAAGGATATCATGTTTGGTATTAGAAGCATTGAGATATCACATCTCATGCTATAGGAAGGATCTCAGGATTGGAATGGGAAGGACTTGGATATCACATCTCATGCTATAGGGAGGGTCTCAGGTTTGATATTAGAAGCATTGAGATATCACATCTCATGCAATCGGAAGGGTCTCAGGATTGGAATGGGAAGGAGTTGGATATCACATCTCATGCTAAAGGAAGGGTCTCAGGCTTGGAAGGGGAAGGATTTGGATATCACATCTCATGTTGTAGGACGGGTCTCAGGTTTGGTACTACAAGCATTGAGATATCACATCTCATGGTATAGGAAGGTTCTCAGGATTGGAATGGGAAGGAGTTGGATATCACATCTCAAGCTATAGGAAGGGTCTCAGGATTGGAATGGGAAGGAGTTTGATATCACATCTCATGCCATAGGAAGGGTCTCAGTTTTGGTAGAAGCATTGAGAAATGACATCTCATGCTATCGGAAGGGTCTCAGGATTGGATTGGGAAGGAGTTGGATATCCCATCTCATGCTATATGAAGGGTGTCAGGTTTGGTATTAGAAGCATTGAGATATCACATCTCGTGCTATAGGAAGGGTCTCAGGATTGGAATGGGAAGGAGTAGGATATCACATCTCATGCTATAGGAAGGGTCTCAGGTTTGGTATTAGAAGCATTGAGATATCAATTCTCATGGTATAGGAAGGGTCTCAAATATGGAATGGGAAGGAGTTGGATATCACATCCATGTTATAGGAAGGGTCTCAGGATTGGAATGCGAAGGATTTGGATATCACATCTCTTGCTATAGGAAGGGTCTCAGGTTTTTTATTAGACACATTGAGATATCACATCTCATGCTAAAGGAAGGGTTTCAGGATTCGAATGGGAAGGATTTGGATATCATATCTCATGTTATAGGACGGGTCCCAGGTTTGGTATTAGAAGCACTGAGATATCACATCTCATGGTATAGGAAGGGTCTCAGGATTGGAATGGGAAGGAGTTGGATATCCCTTCTCATGCTATAGGAAGGGTCTCAGGTTAGAATGGGAAGGAGTTGGATATCACATCTCATGCTAAAGGAAGGGTCTCAGGTTTGATAGAAGCATTGAAATATTACAGCTCATGCTATAGGAAGGGTCTCAGGATTGGAATGGGAAGGAGTTGGATATCACATCTCATGCTAAAGGAAGGGTCTCAGGTTTGATAGAAACATTGAGATATCACATCTCATGCTATAGGAAGGGTCTCAGGTTTGGTATAAGCATTGAGATATCACATCTCTGCTATCGGAAGGGTCTCAGGATAGGAATGGGACGGACTTGGATATCACATCTCATGCTATAGGGAGGGTCTCAGTTTTGATATTAGAAGCATTGAGATATCACATCTCATGCTATCGGAAGGGTCTCAGGATTGGAATGGGAAGGAGTTGGATATCACATCTCAAGCTATCTCAGGATTGGAATGGGAAGGAGTTTGATATCACATCTCAAGCTATAGGAAGGGTCTCAGGTTTGGAAGGGGAAGGATTTGGATCTCACATCTCATGTTTTAGGACGGGTCTCAGGTTTGGTATTAGAAGCATTGAGATATCACATCTCATGGTATAATAAGGGTCTCAGGATTGGAATGGGAAGGAGTTTGATATCACATCTCAAGCTATAGGAAGGGTCTCAGGTTTGGGAAGGGAAGGATTTGGATAGCACATCTCATGTTATAGGATGGTTCTCATGTTTGGTTTTAGAAGCATTGAGATATCACATCTCATGCTATCGGAAAGGTCTCAGGTTTGGAATGGGAAGGAGTTGGATATCACATCTCATGTTATAGGAAGGATCTCAGGTTTGGTATTAGAGGCATTGAGATATCATATCTCATGCTATATGAAGGGTCTCAGGATTGGAATGTGAAGGATTTGGATATCACATCTCATGCTAAAGGAAGGGTCTCGGGTTTGGCAGAAGCATTGAGATATCACATCTCATGCTATAGGAAGGGTCTCAGGATTGGAATGGGAAGGATTTGGATATCACATCTCATGCCATAGTAAGGGTCTCAGGTTTGGTATAAGCATTGAGATATCACATCTCTGCTATCGGAAGGGTCTCAGGATTGGATTGGGAAGGAGTTGGATATCCCTTCTCATGCTATAGGAAGGGTCTCAGGTTGGAATGGGAAGGAGTTGGATATCACATCTCATGTTATAGGTAGGGTCTCAGGATTGGAATGGGAAGGATTTGGATATCACATCTCTTGCTATAGGAAGGGTCTCAGTTTTTTATTAGAAACATTGAGATATCACATCTCATGCTATAGGAAGGGTTTCAGGATTGGAATGGGAAGGATTTGGATATCACATCTCATGCTAAAGGAAGGGTCTCAGGTTTGGAAGGGGAAGGAGTTGGATATCACAACTCATGGTAAAGGAAGGGTCTCAGGTTTGATAGAAGCATTGAGATATTACAGCTCATGCTATAGGAAGGGTCTCAGGATTGGAATGGGAAGGAGTTGGATATCACATCTCATGCTAAAGGAAGGGTCTCAGGTTTGATAGAAGCATTGAGATATCACATCTCATGCTATAGGAAGGGTCTCAGGTTTGGTATAAGCATTGAGATATCACATCTCTGCTATCGGAAGGGTCTCAGGATAGGAATGGGAAGGACTTAGATATCACATCTCATGCTATAGGGAGGGTCTCAGTTTTGATATTAGAAGCATTGAGATATCACATCTCATGCTATCGGAAGGGTCTCAGGATTGGAATGGGAAGGAGTTGGATATCACATCTCAAGCTATCTCAGGATTGGAATGGGAAGGAGTTTGATATCACATCTCAAGCTATAGGAAGGGTCTCAGGTTTGGAAGGGGAAGGATTTGGATCTCACATCTCATGTTTTAGGACGGTCTCAGGTTTGGTATTAGAAGCATTGAGATATTTTCTTTTATTTTTTATTTATTTGCATTTGTTAAGCGCGCTTGCAGCCCGTAAGGCATCGAGGCGCTGTTACAGAGGATACGCAAACTTAGGATTACAGACAGGTGCCAGGAGGGCTCTTAGTTACAGATTGGTAGGCATATATGCAGTGGACGATACAGGTTCAGGTTAAACAAAGAGTCTGGTTTTGATAGCCTTACGGAAGGCTAGGTGGGATTGCATGAGTCTTAGGTGAGGTGGCAGAGCGTTCCAGTGCGTGGCTGCTAGGGTGGGGAAGCTGGAGCCACCAGCGCGCACTTTCCCAGTAGTAGGCGTGACAATTGTGTTGGCATAAGGGGACCTGAGAGGTCTCGTGGCGGTGTGCCTAGTAATTCTGTTGGTCAGGTAAGGAGGGGCAAGTTCGTGAAGGCATTTGTGTGTGAGAGCAAGAGTTTTAAAGACAATTCTCTCTTTGACAGGGAGCCAGTGTGCTTGCCTTCTGATTTCGGAGATATGGTTTCTTCTTGAGGTACCGGTGGCTGCCCTTAGCGCATTGTTCTGGGCTAGCTGCAATTTGGCCAGGTTTTTGCTGGATGTCCCCACGAGAAGGGCATTACAGTAGTCAAGTCTTGACCCGATAATTGCCCTGGCAATCGTGAGGCAATTTTGACGGGCCAAGAAGGCCCTGGCTGCATTGAGGACTTTGGAGTAGTAGGCTGAGGATGCAGCGATAGCATTGACCTGTTTATCCATGGACAGGTCGGAGTCAAGGTAGACTCCGAGTGTCTTAACATGGTTCGAGACCTTGATTGGAATGTTATCAAGTGAGAAGGAGGCGTACTGATCTCCGAGGTTACCCAGAGTGAAGGGTGACCCAATGAGGAGGAGTTCGGTCTTTTCGCTGTTGAGGCACAGCCAATTCTCCGCCATCCAGGATTGGATGGTAGTGTAGATAGAGGTGAGGGTGTTGGAATCTGCTAGGTAGTCATCTCATGCTATCGGAAGGATCTCAGGTTTGGTATTAGAGGCATTGAGATATCACATCTCATGCTATCAGAAGGGTCTCAGGATTGGAATGGGAAGGAGTCGGATATCACATCTCATGCTAAAGGGAGGGTCTCAGGTTTACTATTAGAAGCATTGAGATATCACATCTCATGTTATAGGAAGGAACTCAGGTTTGGTATTAGAGGCATTGAGATATCACATCTCATGCTATCAGAAGGGTCTCAGGATTGGAATGGGAAGGAGTCGGATATCACATCTCATGCTAAAGGGAGGGTCTCAGGTTTGGAAGGGGAAGGATTTGGATATCACATCTCATGTTATAGGAAGGATCTCAGGTTTGGTATTAGAAGCATTGAGATATCACATCTCATGCTATCGGAAGGATCTCAGGTTTGGTATTAGAGGCATTGAGATATCACATCGCATGCTATCAGAAGGGTCTCGGGATTGGAATGGGAAGGAGTTGGATATCACATCTCATGCTAAAGGGAGGGTCTCGGGTTTGGAAGGGGAAGGATTTGGATATCACATCTCATGTTATAGGAAGGATCTCAGGTTTGGTATTAGCATTGAGATATCCCATCTGATGCTATAGGAAGGGTCTCAGGTTTGGAATCGGAAGGAGTTGTATATGACATCTCATGCCATAGGAAGGGTCTCAGGTTTGGTATAAGCATTGAGATATCACATCTCTGCTATCGGAAGGGTCTCAGGATTGGAATGGGAAGGATTTGGATATCCCATCTCGTTATAGGAAGGATCTCAGGTTTGGTATTAGAAGCATTGAGATATCACATCTCATGGTATAGGACGGGTCTCAGAATTGGAATGGGAAGGAGTTGGATATCACATCTCAAGCTATAGGAAGGGTCTCCGGATTGGAATGGGAAGGACTTGGATATCACATCTCATGTTATAGGAAGGGTCTCAGGTTTGGTATTAGAAGCATTGAGATATCACATCTCATGCTATAGGAAGGGTCTCAGGATTGGAATGGGAAGGACTTGGATATCACATCTCATGTTATAGGAAGGGTCTCAGGTTTGGTATTAGAAGCATTGAGATATCACATCTCATGCTATAGGAAGGGTCTCTGGATTGGAATGGGAAGGACTTGGATATCACATCTCATGATAAAGGAAGGGTCTAAGGTTTGGAAGGGGAAGGATTTGGATATCACATCTTATGTTATAGGACCGGTCTCAGGTTTGGTATTGGAAGCATTGAGATATCAAGTCTCATGGTATAGGACGGGTCTCAGAATTGGAATGGGAAGGAGTTGGATATCACATCTCAAGCTATAGGAAGGGTCTCAGGATTGGAATGGGAAGGAGTTTGATATCACATCTCATGCCATGTATGGGTCTCAGGTTTTGTAGAAGCATTGGGATATCACATCTCATGCTATCGGAAGGGTATCAGGATTGGATCTGGAAGGAGTTGGATATCCCATCTCATGCTATAGGAAGGGTCTCAGGTTGGAATGGGAAGGAGTTGGATATCACATCTCATGTTATAGGAAGGGTCTCAGGATTGGAATGGGAAGGACTTGGATATCACATCTCATGCTATAGGAAGGCTCTCAGGTTTGGAAGGGGAAGGAGTTGGATATCACATTTCATGTTAGAGGAAGGATCTCAGGTTTGGTATTAGAGGCATTGAGATATCACATCTCATGCTATCAGAAGGGTCTCAGGATTGGAATGGGAAGGAGTCGGATATCACATCTCATGCTAAATGGAGGGTCTCAGGTTTGGAAGTGGAAGGATTTGGATATCACATCTCATGTTATAGGAAGGATCTCAGGTTTGGTATTAGAAGCATTGAGATATCACATCTCATGCTATAGGAAGGGTCTCAGGATTGGAATGGGAAGGAGTTGGATATCACATCTCAAGCTATAGGAACGGTCTCAGGATTGGAATGGGAAGGAGTTGGATATCACATCTCAAGCTATAGGAAGGGTCTCAGGATTGGAATGGGAAGGAGTTGGATATCACATCTCATGCTATAGGAAGGGTCTCAGGTTTGGTATAAGCATTGAGATATCCCATCTCATGCTATAGGAAGGGTCTCAGGTTTGGAATCGGAAGGAGTTGTACATGACATCTCATGCCATAGGAAGGGTCTCAGGTTTGGTATAAGCATTGAGATATCACATCTCTGCTATCGGAAGGGTCTCAGGATTGGAATGGGAAGGAGTTGGATATCACATCTCAAGCTATAGGAAGGGTCTCAGGTTTCGTATAAGCATTGAGATATCCCATCTCATGCTATAGGAAGGGTCTCAGGTTTGGAATCGGAAGGAGTTGTATATGATGTCATAGGAAGGGTCTCAGGTTTGGTATTAGAAGCATTGAGATATCACATCTCATGCTATAGGAAGGGTCTCAGGATTGGAATGGGAAGGACTTGGATATCACATCTCATGTTATAGGAAGGGTCTCAGGTTTGGTATTAGAAGCATTGAGATATCACATCTCATGCTATGGGAAGGGACTCAGAATTGGAATGGGAAGGAGTTGGATATCACATCTCAAGCTATAGGAAGGGTCTCAGGATTGGAATGGGAAGGAGTTTGATATCACATCTCATGCCATGTATGGGTCTCAGGTTTTGTAGAAGCATTGGGATATCACATCTCATGCTATCGGAAGGGTATCAGGATTGGATTTGGAAGAAGTTGGATATCCCATCTCATGCTATAGGAAGGGTCTCAGGTTGGAATGGGAAGGAGTTGGATGTCACATCTCATGTTATAGGAAGGGTCTCAGGATTGGAATGGGAAGGACTTGGATATCACATCTCATGCTATAGGAAGGCTCTCAGGTTTGGAAGTGGAAGGAGTTGGATATCACATTACATGTTAGAGGTAGGATCTCAGGTTTGGTATTAGAGGCATTGAGATATCAAATCTCATGCTATCAGAAGGATCTCAGGATCGGAATGGGAAGGAGTTGGATATCACATCTCATGCTAAAGGGAGGGTCTCAGGTTTGGAAGGGGAAGGATTTGGATATCACATCTCATGTTATAGGAAGGATCTCAGGTTTGGTATTAGATGCATTGAGATATAACATCTCATGCTATCGGAAGGATCTCAGGTTTGGTATTAGAGGCATTGAGATATCACATCTCATGATATCAGAAGGGTCTCAGGATTGGAATGGGAAGGAGTCGGATATCACATCTCATGCTAAAGGGAGGGTCTCAGGTTGGGTATTAGAAGCATTGAGATATCACATCTCATGTTATAGGAAGCATCTCAGGTTTGGTATTAGAGGCATTGAGATATCACATCTCATGCTATCAGAAGGGTCTCAGGATTGGAATGGGAAGGAGTCGGATATCACATCTCATGCTAAAGGGAGGGTCTCAGGTTTGGAAGGGGAAGGATTTGGATATCACATCTCATGTTATAGGAAGGATCTCAGGTTTGGTATTAGAAGCATTCAGATATCACATCTCATGCTATCGGAAGGATCTCAGGTTTGGTATTAGAGGCATTGAGATATCACATCTCATGCTATCAGAAGGGTCTCGGGATTGGAATGGGAAGGAGTTGGATATCACATCTCATGCTAAAGGGAGGGTCTCGGGTTTGGAAGGGGAAGGATTTGGATATCACATCTAATGTTACAGGAAGGATCTCAGGTTTGGTATTAGCATTGAGATATCCCATCTGATGCTATAGGAAGGGTCTCAGGTTTGGAATCGGAAGGAGTTGTATATGACATCTCATGCCATAGGAAGGGTCTCAGGTTTGGTTTAAGCATTGAGATATCACATCTCTGCTATCGGAAGGGTCTCAGGATTGGAATGGGAAGGAGTTGGATATCCCATCTCGTTATAGGAAGGGTCTCAGGTTTTGTATTAGAAGCATTGAGATATCACATCTCATGCTATCGGAAGGATCTCAGGTTTGGTATTAGAGGCATTGAGATATCACATCTCATGCTATCAGAAGGGTCTCGGGATTGGAATGGGAAGGAGTTGGATATCACATCTCATGCCATAGGAAGGGTCTCAGGTTTGGTATAAGCATTGAGATATCACATCTCTGCTATCGGAAGGGTCTCAGGATTGGAATGGGAAGGAGTTGGATATCCCATCTCGTTATAGGAAGGATCTCAGGTTTGGTATTAGAAGCATTGAGATATCACATCTCATGGTATAGGACGGGTCTAAGAATAGGAATGGGAAGGAGTTGGATATCACATCTCAAGCTATAGGAAGGGTCTCCGTATTGGAATGGGAAGGACTTGGATATCACATCTCATGTTATAGGAAGGGTCTCAGGTTTGGAATCGGAAGGAGTTGTATATGACATCTCTTGCCATAGGAAGGGTCTCAGGTTTGGTATAAGCATTGAGATATCACATCTCTGCTATCGGAAGGGTCTCAGGATTGGAATGGGAAGGAGTTGGATATCCCATCTCGTTATAGGAAGGGTCTCAGGTTTGGTATTAGAAGCATTGAGATATCACATCTCATGGTATAGGACGGGTTTCAGAATTGGAATGGGAAGGAGTTGGATATCACATCTCAAGCTATAGGAAGGGTCTCAGGATTGGAATGGGAAGGACTTGGATATCACATCTCATGTTATAGGAAGGGTCTCAGGTTTGGTATTAGAAGCATTGAGATATCACATCTCATGCTATCGGAAGGATCTCAGGTTTGGTATTAGAGGCATTGAGATATCACATCTCATGCTATCAGAAGGGTCTCAGGATTGGAATGGGAAGGAGTCGGATATCACATCTCATGCTAAAGGGAGGGTCTCAGGTTTACTATTAGAAGCATTGAGATATCACATCTCATGTTATAGGAAGGAACTCAGGTTTGGTATTAGAGGCATTGAGATATCACATCTCATGCTATCAGAAGAGTCTCAGGATTGGAATGGGAAGGAGTCGGATATCACATCTCATGCTAAAGGGAGGGTCTCAGGTTTGGAAGGGGAAGGATTTGGATATCACATCTCATGTTATAGGAAGGATCTCAGGTTTGGTATTAGAAGCATTGAGATATCACATCTCATGCTATCGGAAGGATCTCAGGTTTGGTATTAGAGGCATTGAGATATCACATCTCATGCTATCAGAAGGGTCTCGGGATTGGAATGGGAAGGAGTTGGATATCACATCTCATGCTAAAGGGAGGGTCTCGGGTTTGGAAGGGGAAGGATTTGGATATCACCTCTCATGTTATAGGAAGGATCTCAGGTTTGGTATTAGCATTGAGATATCCCATCTGATGCTATAGGAAGGGTCTCAGGTTTGGAATCGGAAGGAGTTGTATATGACATCTCATGCCATAGGAAGGGTCTCAGGTTTGGTATAAGCATTGAGATATCACATCTCTGCTAT
The DNA here is from genome assembly GCF_040938575.1 of Ambystoma mexicanum. NCBI lineage: Eukaryota > Metazoa > Chordata > Amphibia > Caudata > Ambystomatidae > Ambystoma > Ambystoma mexicanum. Next base: position 899,168 of record NW_027182501.1, read on the forward strand.
CGGAAGGGTCTCAGGATTGGAATGGGAAGGACTTGGATATCACATCTCATGCTATAGATAGGCTCTCAGGTTTGGAAAGGGAAGGAGTTGGATATCACATTTCATGTTAGAGGAAGGATCTCAGGTTTGGTATTAGAGGCATTGAGATATCACATCTCATGCTATAGGAAGGGTCTCAGGTTGGAATGGGAAGGAGTTGGATATCACATCTCATGTTAAAGGGAGGGTCTCAGAATTGGAAGGGGAAGGATTTGGATATCACATCTCATGTTATAGGAAGGATCTCAGGTTTGGTATTAGAAGCATTGAGATATCACATCTCATGCTATCGGAAGGATCTCAGGTTTGGTATTAGAAGCATTGAGATATCACATCTCATGCTATAAGAAGGGTCTCAGGATTGGAATGGGAAGGAGTTGGATATCACATCTCATGCTAAAGGGAGGGTCTCAGGTTTGGAAGGGGAAGGATTTGGATATCACATCTCATGTTATCGGAAGGATCTAAGGTTTGGTATTAGAAGTATTGAGATATCACATCTCATGCTATAGGAAGGGTCTCAGGATTGGAATGGGAAGGAGTTGGATATCACATCTCATGCTAAAGGAAGGGTCTCAGGTTTGGTAGAAGAATTGAGATATCACATCTCATGCTATAGGAAGGGTCTCAGGATTGGAATGGGAAGGACTTAGATATCACATATCATGCTATAAGGAGGGTTTCCGTTTTGATATTAGAAGCATTGAGATATCACATCTCATGCTATCGGAAGTGTCTCAGGATTGGAATGGGAAGGAGCTGGATATCACATCTCATGCTAAAGGAAGGGTCTC